>NC_064857.1:105205050-105447550 GCF_024139225.1 Suncus etruscus | reverse complement strand
ATAAAAGTTAAATAGACATCTACACTTTCAAGGCTTTAAGCATCAGTTCATCTCTGATAAGTGAGAGATTATAAGGGAAAGTGTCTGCTTTAAATCTTCAACTTAATAAATGTACAGATGAATTGTGAGTACAGTCTAATGAGACCCTAACAATAAATACCTAGTTCTGGGGAATTTTATCTGACTGGACAGGGGAGCTCTTAGAACCCCAGATTTCCAAAACTGGTATAAGCATTAGGGTCACTAAAAATAGAACTCAAAAATTAGATTTCAAGGTTTAATCCTTTACTCTATAACAAGGATCTCTGAAAAAAGTATCAAGTACTCTGTATTTTAATGGCTTCTTAGGCATACTTGGTTATATGAAAATCTTACAAATGAAAATGCAATGACGTATTCAATGTAAAAGAATGTCAAGCAAGATATTGCTTCTAATGCATGTTTGTGCTTGGATATTCAGCCTGAATGATTGCTATAAGCAATGTGTGTATAACACAGTCTGCCCTAGATGCTTAGCATTAACATTGTGCTCTGTAACAAACATAGGTAACTTTTTAGTTAAAATAGTTTATGCTCAGTTTTTCCCTGACCAATACTCATTTCTATTCCCCATGTCCACATGCAGTGAGAAGGTAGATAAAGGGACAGGCTGCCTGGCCCAAGCCTTTGAGAACTGCCCCTAAGAGGGGGCACCATAGAGGAAAAGAGAATACTTAGAAGAACGCTGCAGATCTGGATCATAGGCTTTTTTCATCCCTCTAAAATCGAAGTGCTGTGCTTTATTCATTAGCACCTACAAAGGACTAATTGCCATCAGGCATGTAGGTGGAATTCCTGGCAGGGAGCAAGAAATGGAATAGGTTTGATGACAACCAATGATCTGCCAAAGCCCTGTCAGAAGAAGAACAGAGTCTTGCTGTCACTCATCCACCCCTTTAAATTCAAATGAAGATGGGGGGGAAGAGGGTTGGCACGCATCCAAATTTGCATTGCGATAGTGTACATTTTTACTGTATATGAAAAACGTCCTTGTTCCTGGTGGTGCTGCTTCTAAAATGAGAGCAATTAAAAAAAAGAAGAGAAAAGAAAAGAAAAAAAAAAAAAAAACAAGCAAGAACTTGAGCAGCACTTGTCATTTTCTATAATGCCAGTGGCTGGAGGTGACGCAGGCATTCATCAGTGGACTTCAAGGAGTAATCACCCTCTTCTAAATAAATGTCTGCACTTTTTGTTTTTGTTTTCGTTGCACATCACAGACACACATGTAGAGTGTCCCACCTTTTGCCAAAGATGCTACGCTATCCCCCAAGCGAGGAAGAACCATTGCTATGGGGTCTCAGGCTGCCAGGAGAATCTTGAAAGTCACCATCACACAACTGGAACCAAGATCCTCTGCCAGAACGAATTTCAAGCTACTCATTAAGACCCACTGATCTAATGTGCTGTTTTGCATGTAATAGCAATTTCACAAAATTATACACCAGAGACATGAGCTGCCTGGGTGTGGAACTACATCCCCCAATGATAGTGGGTAGTTGTAACAGTGGGTGGAAGTGCTCATATATTTAAATCAGATCAAGTTATCCCTGATAAATGCCAAGATTTCTTTACACGCTCAAGTAATAAGCTTCAACTAGTCAAGTTAAAGTCAGTCTTTTCTTATAGGGCATAGCTACGTTTCTTTTTTCTTTTTGCCCCTTCTCTTTCCTGTTATTTTATATAACAAGGAGGAAGCAAGCCAGTCCCAGTCTCTGCCACACAGATTCATTGCTGCTTAGTAAAGTCAAGGAATTATTTAGCTACCTCACACTGTTTTATTGAAGAAATATAGAAAAACATCTGCTGTTAAATATATTTAGCTTACTGATACATGACTGTCTATCTGGATACTGCTCTGTGTGAAGAAGAATTTGATTACATTTGATTACACGACTACATAAAAGTCCTCTGAAACTAATCAATTGTTGACTGCCAAAATTGTTCTCAATTATCACATAACAGGTTTTATATATTTGAATGAATGTATTTTTTATCAAGTGTATCTTTCCAAATTACTTTGTGATTTTTTTCACAGATCTTACTTTTGTCTTTTCATGATTTGAATAATTACATTTTCTAAAGATGACTGTTATGCTAGTGACATAGTAGGTAGAATCAGAACAGAATCGATTAGTTTTATAAAATGTCCCCGGCTTTATTCTAGGTGTTTATAACAAAGACATGGTGAGCTTTGATGGTTTAACACGTTACCTTAAGATATCTTTTCCTTAAAAATAAAAAATACGGATCAGGTTATATTAAAGGCTTTAAAAATAAAAAAAATAAAAGATACATCATTTATAGAGATCCCATGTATCATGTAATAGAATGAATGATTAATAAGCAAATTTATTCTTATTTGATTGAATAACATTCTTATGTAGTTTCAAAAAGTGTGTGCTAATATTATATTAATAAGTTGAGGTTTGCATATTTTCAAAAAGGGGCATTTAAATTTCTAACGTTTGTGTTTCTGCTATGAAAAGAACCAGGATTAGTAAAGAGGAGGGGAAAATAAGAGGCATCAGCATTGTTCTCAATTATGACATAACAGGTTTCATATATGTAAATGAATGTATTTTTTATCAAGTGTATCTTTCCAAATTACTTTGTGATTTATTTCACAGGTCTTACTTGTGTTAGGAAAAAATGAGTTAGTAAAGGAAACATTTTCTTTACATACACTTTGTGCCCTTATTTTAAAATACTATTTAAAGCATAAGTATCATTTAACTATATTGACCTGCTTATGTCTACTTGTGAAGCAGGAAGAAGTGGTAGGGAGAAAATAAAATGTAAAAAAAAAGTACAGAGGGAAGTAGTGCAGATAAAGGAGTGCATTAGATTGACTGTATTTATTCTTGTATGGAAGACTCTAGAAAGAAAGGCCAGGAACACATAGGAATACTCCTTCAAAACCTATCTGTGAGCTTTCTTTTAGGGCATTTCCTTTGGGTTGAATAAGTAATTGGAAGAAAATGTTATAAGCAAATAAATGACACACTGAGATAGACTAGGGTCCAATCTCACCAATGACTATAGTGCGAAGTGAAAGGGTCCTGGTAAATGTGATTTTTCAGTATCTCTCTTCAGTTGCTTAATCTTTGCTCCTTTGCCTTTAGCCATACCAGCTATCCTTTTAGCAGTACCAGGTACCATTTAGCAGAGGGTTTTTTCCTATCACTGAAAATTATCCCATAAACATGTATCTGCTCTCTTCTTTCATCAAGTGCCTGCTTAGTGACAAGAGAACAGTGTGGGGCTAGAGAAATAAGCATGTGTCTTCTGTGTCACTAACTGGGGTAAATGCCTGGCATCACATATGATTCCTTGAGTACCATCAGTGTGCTCTTCTGAATCCAGAGTCAGAAGTAAGGCCTGGGCACCACTAGGTGCTCACTGAAAAAATATGAACTGGCATTTTTACTTACAACTAAGTTTGATGCAATTTCTTTGATCAAATGTCAAGTTCCTTTTAAGTCATGTATTACTTATTTATTTTTTAAGTGATCATGTCCACAAAGGAAAACTTGAGAAATTCCTTCCTTTCAAAAAATAGTATGATGGAGTGATAGCACAGTGGTAGGGTAATTGCCTTGCAAGCTGCTGACCCAGGACATACCCGGGACAAATCCCAGCTAAATCCCCAGCATCCCATATAGTCCTCTGAGCCTGTCAGGAGTGATTTCTGACCTTAGATTCAGGAGTAACCCCTGAGTGCCACTGGGTGTGGGCCCCGGAAAAAAAAAAAAGAAATTTATGATGAGTAGAGATATAAATGTTTTAATACATATTATATATATATCTCAAAATGTGCAAAACATTGTAATAGACATCTCTTTCTCATGGGCCCAGTGGAAGTTGCCCTAAGAAAACTGATTCCTTACCATTCTAATAGTTTATAAGAATCTGCATATTTGGGGCCGGGTAGGTGGCGCTGGAGGTAAGGTGTCTGCCTTGCAAGCGCTAGCCAAGGAAGGACCGGACCGCCGTTCGATCCCCCGGCGTCCCATATGGTCCCCCCAAGCCAGGGGCGATTTCTGAGCACATAGCCAGGAGTAACCCCTGAGCGTCAAACGGGTGTGGCCCAAAAACCAAAAAAAAAAAAAAAAAAGAATCTGCAGATTTTTCTGATAGTTCAGCATTTTTCTTTCTTTGAATCTTCAATCAGAATGCTAATGTTGCGTGCCTTCACTTTTACAATTTGTTTATATTTATTGTGTCCTACTGGAACAGGATGTTTGTTACTTTATCACTTAGTTCAAATAGTTCACTTTTAACTTAATCAGTACACTTTTCTTTTGACACATGTTATGAGCATATTCAGAGGTGATTATATAACTTTCAATTTATTCGTCATTCTTCTTTTACCAACAGGAATTTACAGGTATCAAAAACAAATAAATTTTAGTTTCCTGCTAGGTACCAGACATTTTTTTATATCATAATTTGTTCTCTATTATTTTATTTTTTGGGGGAGTCACACCTGGCAGTGCTCAGGGACCACTTTTGGTTCTACACTCAGAAATCACTCCTGGCAGGCTCAGAGGTCCATATGGAATGCCGGGCCCTGAACCATCGTCCTCCTGCATGCAAGGCAAACGCCTTACCTCCCTGCTATCTCTCCAGCCCCCATTTATGCTCCATTAAGTTAAAATAAATTAATAACTTTTTTATATTGGGAAATTAGAGAGCTGGCAGATATAGGGTTCAAATCTAGATATAATTTCAAAATTGTTGTGATGTCCCTTTTACAACAATTTTATTCTCACGGAAGGGACAGTGTACATTATTTTTTTCCAAGACCAATAAGGAAGTGTGAGGATATCAAATTGCTATAAGCTTAAGTAGATTGTTAGTAAGTCATAATTTTTAGAATAAACAAATCCATGAATTTCTCAAAAACACACCTGATATCTTATTTAGTCACAAATTTATAAAAGATATAAAAATGTCAAAAGAACACAAATGAGCAAAATACACAGTTCTATCTCTTTCCATTTAGAAGAAAATTAAAGAAGTGCTTCAAATAAATGTAATATAATCAGTGTCAATGTATATGGTAATATGTTATAGACAACTAATAAGGAATTTCTTGTGAAGTTAAGATATATTTGAGAAAAACTAGGAGAGCTGAGGGAGAAGTAAGAGACATTTGACCCAGACTCAATACTTCCTAAGGATTCTCCATGAAAGTAATATTTCATGGATTTCAAATAGGATTTCAAATAAATGGAAGAATTTCAAATAGATGGAATTCATGAACAAAGATACAGAAGCAAGGAATTGCCTCTTGGATCTTGATAATATGGTACCTCAAAGGAAGAATTTCTCAAATATATGTTCCTAAACGAATAGAGTAAAAACATCACATGAGATTAAAAACCTGGGATCAAGTTTACCAACAAAGGGCTCCAGATTAAGTTTAAACTATAACATCTAACTTCAGACTTGTCTGCCTGAGGCTGCCAAACAAGACTGATAGTAGTCCTGGGAAACTCTGGGTACCACCAGAGTGGCCCTGGTGGTATGTACACCACAAGGATCAAGCATTTCAGCATCTATGGTCCTAAGAATTGAGATATCTGGCCCAGTAAATTGTGCCCAGAAGTGGACCTCAGTCCTCTTGAGCACAGCTTAAGAGTCCTTTCTTCCCCCCAAAGAAAGATTAGAATAAGGGTTGAAATATTCTAATTGAAGTCAATTTTATTTAAATTTTATTTTTATTTTTTATATCAGTGGAAATATATTATCATCAAAGAAAATTTTATTCAAATTTTATTTTTATTTCTGTTAAAAGCTAATATCTTAGGGACCCAAAAGATAACACTAGGCTAAGATTCTTGCTTGAACACTGTCAACCTGCACAATTTCCTGCACCCAATTGGATCTCAGAGCCTCACCATGAGTAATTCTTGAGCATAGAGATAGGAGTCAGCCCTGAACACCACTGAATGTGGCTCCAAATTGAAGTATATACAATAAAATTTAGTATATGGGAATTTTGATCATGCCTTATTTTATTTGTTAGAAGTAATACTTTAAAATTGTTTATGTAGGGACCAGAGTGATAGCACAGCAATAAGGTATTTGCCTTGCATACGGCTGACCCAGGACAGACATGGGTTCAATCTCCGGCATCCCATGGTGTCCCCAGAGCCAGGAGCAATTTCTGAGAGCATAACCAGGAGTAACCCCTGAGTACCACTGGGTGTGGCCCAACAATATTTATGTAAATTAAGTAACAATTTTCTTTAGGAAAACTTAAAGTCCCAGGAACGTTTACCAAGTGTTTTACCAACCCATAATGTTGTCTGGGTCCTGGATACTGTAAAATCTTTGTAATGACTGAGATATTTTATAACTACTATCTTTGCATTTATGCACATTTGAGAAGCACAGATAAAAATATATCTTCAATAGAGTTGAGACAAGAAACAGGAGCTGAAGTTAGTTTATGAAGATTTCAGGCCAACATAGTAATGCATTCAGATGCATTTTTGTTGTAGCTACTGTTTTGTTTTTGAAGGAGTTTCCCAGATAGAGTCTGGGGCTCCTGGGCCACTCCTGATGATACTCAGTCAACTGAGTGTTATGTCTGAGCTTGAGCATATACACTGTTGCTGGTTACCCGGGGTAATCCCAGTAGTGCTGGGGTGACAGGAACAGACGTGGGTGTATAGTGAGGCGTGGCCATGTAGTATTGGAGACTAAAAAAGATTCATTTGTGACCTTATTTATTTGTAATGATACAGTATTTATTTGTTTTTATTAATTTTAATTGAATCAGCATGGGATACAATACAAAGTTGTTCATGGCTGACTTTCATTGACATTTTCTAACACCGGTGTCTCCAGTTTCCTTTCTACCCTCCTCCTTTTCAAATCCTTCCCCACCTTGCTGATATGACAGTCTCTCTGTTACTGTCTCTCTTTCTCTGTCTTCCTTCCCCCGCCCTGTGTAGTTAACACTTTTGTTACTGAAGGGGATCATATGTATCACTTTAAAACCTTTCATCACACATTTCTTCTTTTTTTTTATAATAGCTTATTTTTATTGAAGATCAGAAGTTAATATACGGTTAACATTATTTCTGCACACATCTTTTCAACAGTACCCCCATGGCCTGAGCACTTCTAACCTTCACAGTAGCCCAACGGCCCCTTTCATAATAGCTCAATCCAGGGCCTATTTTAGTAACATAGGATTGAAACATAAACCAATCAGGTTTGTACAAGTACAACAATTTTAACCAATGGGAGCATAAACACATTTTGATGGCGGGAAGGATAAAGAGGAACCTGGCAGGATGGGGGGAGGGGAAGCAAATTTTTAAACAAATAGCTAAATGATATTTACGCAAATACAATTATTTGTTTAGCCTATTTTCCATTTAGATCTATCTTTTGTGCAAGCAATAAGGATCATAATTTAAACTTTACAAAAACATATCAATAACTACATGCTTGAGAGCAGTTACAAAAACAGGTTCCATGGAAAGGTTAAGGCATCTGGTTAAGCCAGATTCTTTGTGCTGAGCTAAATTTATTTGCAGAGTTTTCTGTTGGTTCGGGGCTATGCAAACTTTTGTGGCTTGAATCAGACAGGCGGTGGAAAATTCATTCAGAGTTCCTTTGATATGTGGGGTGCTCGATCTCCCACATCTCCCCCTGTTTAGTATACAATATAGAAGGGACAGACGTGCCTCGGTGGACTGGCCACACTGGGTGAAGAGGTGTGGGGCTTCCAGTCACCGCATCTGCTACCCTTGATTCAGTCGTTTCCAAATCTTGGCAAAGCACAGATTGAGGTCTATGCGCCAGCTCCTCGATAACTTCAAACTTAAATGGCGGAGAGTTGGCAGGAGGCATCACACATTTCTTGTCCAGACTGATCATTTCCAGCTGTCATTGTTGTAGTGGTTCCTTCTTTATTTCTGACTGCTTGCCCCTGCCTTTTGTGACAAGCTTTCCACCATGAACCACTCTTTCTGGACCTTGCTGCTATTATCTTTAGGTATTATTAACATACTATCTTTCTCTGATGCTTTATCATATCCCATAAATGAGTGCCATCATTTTATGTCTTTCCTTATTCCTCTGAGTAGTTTCACTCAGCATATACTCTCTGTAACATCCATGTATAAAAACATTCTTAACTTCATTTTTCCTAACAACTGCATAATATCCGACTGTGTAGAATACCACTGTTTAATCATTCAACTGATCTTGAATACTTAGGCTAGGCTGTTTCCAGATTCTGGCTATTGTGAATTGTGCTGCAAAAAAACATTGGAGTGCAGATGGTTTTGCTGTGCTATGTTTTGGGGCCCCTAGGTTATAAGGACAGTTATTACTGAATCAGATGGGAACTCAATTCTACTTTTATAAGGAATATTCATATTATTTTCCAAAATTCTGGACCAGTTTACATTCTCACTAGCAGTGAGTGAAAATTCCTTTCTCTCCATATTATGCCAGCACTGATTGTTTAGTTTTTTTTATGTGTTGTTTTTATGTGTGCTAGTCTTTGTGGTGTAAGATGACATTACATTGTTGTTTTGATTTGCATCTCCCAGATAATGAATGATGTGGAACATTTTTTGTGTATGGTGCCTTTTGGCCATCTGTATTTTTCTTTGATGAAGTTTCTATTGATCTTTTCTACTCATTTTTATATGGTTAGATTTTTTTCTGCTTAAGTACTATCATTGTCTTATGTATCTTAGATATTTAAACCTTATCAGATGGGTATTGGTTGAATAATTTCTCTCATTTCATTGGAGTCTTTGTAGCTTGGTTATGTTTCCTTTGAGGTGGAGAAGCTTCTTAGTTTAATCTACTCCAATATGTTTATCTTTGCTTCCATTTGCTTGGTCAGTGGTGTTTTATCCTGGAAGATGCCTTTAGCTTTAATGTCATGAAGAGTACTGCCCTTGTTTATCTTTATGCACTTTATAGGTTCAGGTATAACATAAAAGTCTTCAATCCATATTAATTTGACTTTTGGGTTCATTTTTTGGCATGTAAACAACCACTTTTCAACCACCATTTGTTAGAGAAATTTTCCTTGCTCCACTTTTATTTCTTGCCCCTTTATCTAAGATTAATTGACCACACATAGTGATCTAATTCAGGATATTCAAGTCAATGAATATTATTCTAGTACTATGTTATTTTTTATTATTACTGCTTAATAGTACAGTTTGGAGTTTAGGGAAAATGATGCCTCACAACTTCTTCCCTAGAATCTCTATAGGTATTCATGAAGGTTTATTGTTTCGAATTCTCTAAGTGTTTGATCTACTTATTTTAAATATATCTTAGTTTTCAATATAGGGATTACATTATATTTGTTGAGTGCTCTGGGAGTATTGTCATTTTAATTATGTTAATTCTATCAATTCATGAGCTGAAAATATGTTCCATTTACTGTGATCTCATATTTATTGAAGTAGTGTTTTATTTTTTTTTTATAGGTCAGTGTTCCTCAAACTATGGCCCATGGGCCAAATATGGCCTGCTGAGGACATTTTTCTGGCCCACTAGGTGTTTTTACCACCACTGCCTGTCCTGCTTAACAGCCAACTCTTCTTGGGCCACAGTGCACATGTGTGGGATATGTGACACACTTTACATTTTTCTTCCTTTTTTTGTCTCTTGACTCCTTTCAGTTTCTGGCAGGAGTCCTCAAATTGCAGTCATTAGGCTACTATTGTTCATAATATTTTATTTTGAGTTATAGCTCTGCCCTCCAATGGTCTGAGGAACATTGAAAAAGTCTCCTGTGCAAAATGTTTCAGGATCCCTTGTATAGGACATTTACCTCTTTGGTTAAGTTGATCCTGAGGTACATATTCTCTGAGTAAAAATTATAAATTGGATTGTTAAATTAAATATATATATATATATATACTTCCCCACTTTCATTATTTGTATATAGAAAAGCCCTAGCTTATTAATCTTGTAGCCTGCCACTTTACTATACAGATATATTGTTTCTACAAGTTTTTTTATAATTTAGGTTTTTCTAAATATAGTATCATATCATCCATTAGTAAAGTGAGAGGTTGACTTCTTCCTTTCATATCTGGTTGCCCTTGATGACATTTACTTGCCTATTTAATATGACAAGAAATTTTAGTACTATACTAAATATGTAGAGAGAAAATGAGAAACCTTGTCTTGTGCCATATCATCCTAAAGAAAAAACTTTATTTTTATTGCTTCATTGGTTCTTTAATTAATTAATATTTTGACAAATCTGAAAAATAATATCAATAACAACACAATAATTGTGGGGAACCTTAACACGGCTTTGTCAACACTGGATAGGTCAACCAGACTGAAACCCAACAAGAATATACTAGACCTGAGGAGAGAAATGGAAGAAAGAGGCCTAGTGGATATATATAGGACACTCCATCCCCAGAAACCTGGATACACATTCTTCTCCAATGTACATGGGACATTCTTCAGGATAGACTACATGCTGGCACATAAAACATACCTCCATAAGATCAAGAGGATAGAAATTTTGCAGACTACCTTTGCTGACCACAAGGCTCTGAAATTATTTGTGAATTCCAAAGGGACTCAGAAGAAAAACCATAACACCTGGAAGTTAAACAGCCTCATACTCAATAACCAGTGGGTCCGAGATGAAATCAAGGAGGAAATCAAAAGGTTCCTGGAAACAAATGACAATAAAGACACAAACTATCAGAACTTATGGGACACAGCAAAAGCAGTACTGAGAGGAAAATTTATAGCTTTGCAAGCACACATCAAGAAGGAAGAAGGAGCTTACCTGAGTAGCTTAATGACACAGCTAATAGAAATAGAAAGTGCTCAACAAAAGGACGTAAAAATAGGAAGACAGAAGGAAATAACAAAGCTGAGAGCAGAAATCAATGAAGTGGAAACCCAAAAAACAACCTGAAAGATCAACGAAAGCAGAAGTTGGTTCTTTGAAAAAATAAACAAGATTGATAGACCACAGGCAAACCTAACAAAGAAAGAGAGAGAGACTTGATAACTCGTATTAGGAATGAAAAAGGAGAGATCACTACTGATATGACAGAGATTCAAAGGGTAATCAGAAACTACTTTGAGAAACTCTACGCCACTAAAAATGAGAACCTGGAAGAAATAGATAAATTTTTGGACTCTTATAATCTTCCACGGTTGAAGGAAGAGGATGTAGCATATCTAAACACCCCCATCACCATTGATGAAATTAAAACGGTAATCAAATGTCTGCTCAAAAACAAAAGCCCAGGCCCAGATGGATTCACTAATGAATTCTTTCAAACTTTCCAAGAGGAACTACTACCAATCCTGGCAAGACTCTTTCATGAAATTGAACAAACGGAAACACTTCCAAATAGCTTTTATGAAGCCAACATCACCTTGATACCTAAACCAGACAGAGATGCTACAAAAAAAGAAAATTACAGACCAATATCGCTGATGAATGCAGAAGCAAAGATCCTCAACAAAATCCTGGCAAATAGGATTCATTAAGAATCATTAAGAAGATCATCCACTACGATCAAGTAGGTTTCATCCCAGGAATTCAAGGATGGTTTAACATCCGTAAATCTATCAACATAATACACAACATCAATAACAAAAAAAATAAATCCACATGATCATATCAATAGATGCAGAGAAAGCATTTGATAAGGTCCAACACCCATTCTTGATCAAAACTCTCAGCAAGATGGGAATGGAAGGAACC
Source organism: Suncus etruscus (assembly GCF_024139225.1). Taxonomy (NCBI): domain Eukaryota; kingdom Metazoa; phylum Chordata; class Mammalia; order Eulipotyphla; family Soricidae; genus Suncus; species Suncus etruscus. The sequence continues at coordinate 105,435,768 of NC_064857.1, read as the reverse complement.
TTTCTCAATATAGTTAAGGCCATCTACCACAAGCCAGTAGCAAATATTATCCTCAATGGAGAAAAACTGAAAGCCTTCCCTGTAAATTCTGACACAAGACAAGGCTGTCTTCTCTCACCACTCCTATTCAACATAGCACTGGAAGTACTTGCTATAGCGATTAGGCAAGAAAAAGATAATAAGGGAATCCAGATAGGAAAGGTAGAAGTCAAGCTCTCACTGTTTGCAGATGACATGATACTCTACTTAGAAAACCCTAAAGACTCTACCAAAAAGCTTCTAGAAACAATAGAGTCATATAGCAAGGTGGCAGGCTACAAAATTAACACACAAAAATCAATGGCCTTTCTATACACCAATAGTAATGAGGAAGAAATGGACATTAAGAAAACAACCCCATTCACAATAGTGCCACACAAACTCAAATATCTTGGAATCAACTTGACTAAAAATGTGAAGGACCTATACAAAGAAAACTATAAAACTCTGCTCCAAGAAATAAGAGAGGACATGTGGAAATGGAAACGCATACCCTGCTCGTGGATTGGCAGGATTAACATCATCAAATGGCAATACTCCCCAAGGCATTATACGGATTTAATGCTATCCCTCTAAAGATACCCAAGACATTCTTCAAAGAAGTGTATCAGGCACTTTTGAAATTCATTTGGAACAATAAACACCCTCGAATAGCTAAAGCAATCATTGGGAAAAAGAATATGGAAGGAATTACTTTCCCCAACTTTAAACTGTACTACAAAGCAATAGTTATCAAAACAGCATGGTATTAGAATAAGGACAGGCCCTTAGATCAGTGGAATAGGCTTGAATACTCAGAAAATGTTCCCCAGACATACAATCACCTAATTTTTGATAAAGGAGCAGAAAACCCTAAAGAGAGCAGGGAAAGCCTCTTCAACAAGTGTTGTTGGCACAATTGGATAGCCACTTGCAAAAGATTGAACTTAGACCCCCAGCTAACATCATGTACGAAGGTAAAATCCAAATGGATTAAAGACCTTGATATCAGCCCCAAAACCATAAGATATATAGAACAGCACATAGGCAAGACACTCCAGGACATTACAGGCATCTTCAAGGAGGAAACTGCACTCTCCAACCAAGTGAAAGCAGAGATTAACAGATAGGAATATATTAAGCTGAGAAGCTTCTGTACCTCAAAGGAAATAGTGCCCAGGATACAAGAGCCACCCACTGAGTGGGAGAATCTATTCACCCAATACCCATCAGATAAGGGTCTAATCTCCAAAATATACAAGGCACTGACAGAACTTTACAAGAAAAAAACATCTAATCCCATCAAAAAATGGGGAGAAGAAATGAACAGACACTTTGACAAAGAAGAAATACAAATGGCCAAAAGACACATAAAAAAGTGCTCCACATCACTAATCATCAGGGAGATGCAAATCAAAACAATGATGAGATACCACCTCACACCACAGAGAATGGCACATATCACAAAGAATGAGAATAAACAGTGTTGGCGGGGATGTGGAGAGAAAGAAACTCTTATCCACTGCTGGTGGGAATGCCGTCTAGTTCAACCTTTATGGAAAGCGATATGGAGATTTCTCCAAAAACTTGAAATCTAGCTCCCATATGATCCAGCTATACCACTCCTAGGAATATATCTTAGGAACACAAAAATACAATACAAAAACTCCTTCCTTACACCTATATACATTGCAGCACTATTTACCATAGCAAGACTCTGGAAACAACCAAGATGCCCTTCAACAGACGAATGGTTAAAGAAACGTGGTACATATACACAATGGAATATTATGCAGCTGTCAGGAGAGATGAAGTCATGAAATTTTCCTATACATAGATGTACACGGAATCTATTATGCTGAGTGAAATAAGTCAGAGAGAGCGAGAAAGAAAAAAACGCAGAATGGTCTCACTCATCTATGGGTTTTAAGAAAAATGAAAGACATTCTTGCAATAATAATTTTCAGACACAAAAGAGAAAAGAGCTGGAAGTTCCAGCTCACCACAGGAAGCTCACCACAAAGAGTGTTGAGTTTAGTTAGAGAAATAACTATATTTTGAACTTTCCTAATAATGAGAATGTATGAGGGAAATGGAGAGCCTGTTTAGAGTACAGGCGGGGGTCGGGTGGGGAGGAGGGAGACTTGGGACATTGGTGATGGGAATGTTGCACTGGTGATGGGTGGTGTTCTTTACATGACTGAAACCCAAACACAATCATGTATGTAATCAAGGTGTTTAAATAAAAAAAAAAAGAAAATAAATTGTTTCTATCTTCTCTCTCTTTTCTTAATATAATTTTATTTTAATTATAGTGGCTTACATTTCGTTCACAGTAATATTCCAGGTACATATTTACATCATATTTACATTGAATCAGGGGAATTTCCACCACCAAATTGTCCTCCCACATCCAACTCCCATCCTACCTCCCATATCCTCCACTCTTCCCCCAGGGGCTGCTAGAATGCGTGGTCCCTTCTGTGTCTAGTTTATAACTTAGTGGTCTTATAACTGTTTGGTCTTGGTGCCTCCATTACTGCCCCCTCTAATTGGGAGGCGGGACTAGAAAGTTTAAGTTATGTGTTTTTGTTTGAGGAAGAGAAAAGTAATATAATGGGTAAAAATCGACTATGCCGACTATGAGCAGAGTCATTCTAGAGGCTCTCATTCTTGGTTTAAGGGATGAAGGGGAAAAAAAGAAGGTGAAACACCACAACAGTTCAAAAAGAGGAATCAAATAAGATATCCAGTGAGCACTGCAGCAATAAAAATATGCACCACATAGTTGCCCTGGTCGTGAGATAGAAAATATGACAAGGCGCAAAAAGGAAGAAGAGAAAAGAAGAAAGAAAAAGTAAATATATAAATAAAAAAAATGAACTACTTCAATATCCACCCTAAAACAAAGAAATCGACAAAAACTAGATAAAAAAGGATTATTTAGTGTTTTTTGTCTCTTCCCCCACCCATAGGCACAGTAAATATTGGGGTCATCTGAAAGGGGAATCCCCTTAGCCTAAGAGATACAGTGTTTCTCTACCTTTGGAATATATTGTCATGGGATTATCTATAGACTCCTTTCACGTTCATTTACTCTCCCCTTGGTGTTTTTGTGGCATATGGAAGACTTCTGCTCAGATCTGGATGATAAAAACAGACCTCTAAATCTAGAGGTCTCAGTCTGTGCACAGGTCAAGGAGTGGAATTTACGATGAAGATTTTCTTTGTGATTCCCTCGATGTCATTTTAATCTGTCTTCTGTGGTTAGTGGTCTTGGCCCTTGCGCTGAACCTCGGATGGAACCTGGAATATCGCCTTTTATTATGTTTCCAGAAGACCCATTCAGTTGCAATTGCCTCAGTCAGGACTCTGGAATTAGAGGTCATGATTGTTGTGCAGGACGTAGACCAAACCTTAGACTAGGGCTTTCTTGTTGGTCCCAGAATACATACTGCCCAGTCACGGTTCTATCAGCCAGTCATCTGTAGATCACGCTCTCTTTTTTTAAAGCTCTTTTTCAACTTCTGTTGTATGGAGGTGTCTTGCAATTCATCTTCCAGCTCACTGATTCTGTCCTCAGCAGATGTTACTCTGCTGGTAAAGCCTTCCAATGAATGTTTTACTTTTTTACTATGTTTTTTAGTTCTGACATTTCTGTTTGTATTTTTCTCATGCCTATTCTCATATGCTCCTGTGTTTTATTGGAAATCTGTTTCATTGTTACATTGAGTTTGTTGAATATTCTAAGTATTTCCACTTTGAACTCCATCTCAAAGAGGTTATATAGGTAGCTCTTATTGATTGGGTCTGCAGAAATACAATTTTCACCCACAAAGCATATGGATTTTGTGCTGCTTTACCATGATTGCTGTCTCAAGGTGCTTCTTTTTAATGTCACTTTCAGTCTTTCCCACTGCCAGGGAGATCGATCTCAGAGGAGACTATGTAGGGGAGAGATTCCACCCGCTTGGGAAGACACTGTCCTGATAATGACCTCACCTAGTGTGTGAGCCAAGTTTGTTCTTATGTGGCTAGCAACTCTACTTCATTCTGCACAGGTCTCCCCTAAAATGTATTCTTACACATGAACACATGACCCTTGTTGTTATATCTCCAACAATTATCTTTTGTTTTTGTTTTTGTTTGTCGGGCCACACCCGTTTGATGCTCAGTTGTTACTCCTGGCTAAGTGCTCAGAAATTGCCCCTGGCTTGGGGGGGACCATATGGGATGCCGGGGATCAAACCGTGGTCCTTCCTTGGCTAGCACTTGCAAGGCAGACACCTTACCTCTAGTGCCACCTCACCAGCCCCTCCAACAGTTATCTTAATTCTCTTTGTTTGTTTGTTTGTTTTTGGGTCACATCTGGCAGCTCTCAGGGGTTACTCCTGGATCTATGCTCAGAAATTGCTCAGAAATGGCAGGATCGTGGGACCATGTGGAATGCCAGGATTCAAACCACTGTCCTTCTGCATGCAAGGCAAATGCCTTACCTCCATGCTATCTCTCTAGCCCCAATTAATTCTTATTAATTTATCAAAAACTACTTTCTTATAAGTATTTTACTTATATCTTATATATATTTATATGAATATATAACCTATTCTGTAAGAAGTTAGTAATAGCTAGGAAAAAAATCTGCTAGAAGCAGCATCATTATTTCCTGATGGTGATTATTTCCTTTCATTCTCCATTCCTTATATTCCTTGCTCTGTTTTCTCACTTATCTCCTAACACTTTCACATATCACCATGGAGACACAACTGACTCAATTGTGAAAGAAGCCTTCAACTCATGTACTTACTACTTCTGTCTTGCCTAGTGATGGACAGTGATGGACAGCTGGAAGGAGTGATTTATTTAAGTTTGATGACATAGATGCATTGGGTATTTTGCAAAATAATTTTCCTGGTTCAAATTAGTGCATGCAGCAGAAAAGAGAAAAATCAGAATTTGACTTTCAGTCTGACAATTTTAATGCAAAAGTATCATAATAATAATAAAAATAAAACCTCTAAAGAAATTCAGTGCTACAAACTCATTCATATTTGGTAAATATGGTTATGAATTATTCTGCCACACCCCAAACCTCTTTGGACAACTCAGGCTTCTGTCATCAAAGCTGACCTTACCTTTAGGTCACTGGGAAGGTCCTCTGCCCCCTCTGCCACCTTCAGTGATGCCTGAAATACTTTAAGTAGGAGACCAATCAATCAATTTGCCTCCACAATATGAGTAACACTTAAACCTAAATTCATACCCAAAAGTTGAAAATTGAAATCAAACATTTTCAAAAGCAGCAAATATGCATTGATAGAAAAAAAGAAGAGCACACGGGGTACTCCAGGCCAAAAGGAGTAGTAACAGCTATAACAAGTTTCAAGGAAAAAAAAAAAAGAAAGAAAGAAAAGAGTAGGCTCTGACTAGCAAAGCCAAATGTCACCTATGCCAGTTTAACCCACGATTTTTGCAAATGAAACTACAACCTACTCAATGACCACATGATGGGAAACATGTTCTGAGGTTGGTTGCTTGTGCTCTGAAAAGTGAGCCACATTAAAACCATAGGGCCCGGAGAGATAGCACAGCGGTGTTTGCCTTGCAAGCAGCCGATCCAGGACCTAAGGTGGTTGGTTGGAATCCCGGTGTCCCATATGGTCCCCCGTGCCTGCCAGGAGCTATTTCTGAGCAGACAGCCAGGAGTAACCCCTGAATACCGCCGGTGTGGCCCAAAAACAAAACAACCCATAATTAAATAAAGCTACTTAAAATTATAAGAAATTTCACTCAAACTTCTTGTAATTAAATTAAGAAAGCCCCTAATAAAACAACTCTACATTTCTAAAAGCATTCTTGTTCAAAATAACAAGAAGTCTCATGAACAAAATCTAATAGCAATAATATAAATTAAAATCACAATCATCTTCAAAAAACAGGTGTCTATAGTAATAAATGCTACACATCTCAGAGAAGAAGCATCTATTACATTTGTTTTGTTTTGTTTTGTTTGCTTTGTTTTGTTTTTGGGTCACACCTGATGACGCTCAGAGGTTTCTCCTGGCTATGTGCTCAGAAATCACTTCTGGCTTGGAGAACCATATGGGATGCCAGGGGATCGAACTACTGTCCGTCCTAGGTTAGCCTGTGCAAGGCAAAAGCCCTACCACTTGCACCACTGCTCTGGCCCTCATTTATTACATTTCTTATATAGGTACTATATCTTTTATGTAATATTTCTTAAATGCATTTAAAAGTCTACAGTGGAGGGCTGATGAAGACACAATTGAGAATATTTATATAGTCTAATTTCTTGCATACTTGACATTAGATATTGTTGATATTAATTAACTAAAAATGAAAAACAGCACAGTTTTGTTCAAGATGTTTTTATGTCTTGATCAATGATTGTTTTAACTTTCAAAGTTTATAATTTTTTAAGACAAACTGAATGTTAATGATGTTCAAAATATGTTCTTATGATCACAACTGACCAGAAAAGATAATATTATCTAGGTGTAATAAGGACAACATGGAGCAAAAGAAATTGATAACAATCAATGATGTGTCTAAATGCATCATAGTGTACTTAGTCTTACATGTAAAGTTTAAGATTTCTGTTTCTTGGGGCTAGTGGCACAGAGGTAGGGCATTTACCTTTCATAGAGATGACCCATGAAAGACTATGGTTCAATCTCCCTGCATCCCATATGGTTCCCGAAGTCAGGAGCAATTTCTGAGCGCAGAGTCTGGAGTAATCCCTGAGCATCACCAGGTGTGGTCCAAAAACTAAAAAAAAAGTTTTTTGTTTTTTTTACAAAATACACATGTAAAGGAAACATACATGTGGGTTAGCTCATAATAGGCTAGCAACTGATATTCTATAGAATTATTCAACCAAGAAAAATTGGGTATCCGACTATCTATTTATATTACTGTGGCATAATATTGGAAATCAGATTTTAAATGACAAATATCTCACATTGTCATCTCGTCTTCTTTTTCCTGTTATACTTTAGGAAATATAGAAATGTATTTTTTTCTGTGTTCCTAGCTTTCTACATACTTACTATGTGCCCATGCATTTTAAAGTTTTTTCTCATTTATCAAGCAACAATGCTCTGGAAAAAAATAAATACTGAGCAGGGCATTTCAACCATATGTTAGAAAAATAGTAGAGAAGAAAAATTATTTTGTACCCTGTAATATTTTATGACACTGAAAATATTTGACATTCTAATTTAAAGAAGTCTTTCTAAAGTTAACTTCAATAATTCTTAGTCTAGAATTCAACTTATTTTAAAAGATTCTATCTACTATAAATATTATTCCTAGGGGCCGGCGAGGTGGCGCTACAGTTAAGGTGTCTGCCTTGCAAGCACTAGCCAAGGAAGGACCGTGGACCGCAGTTCGATCCCCCGACATACCATATGGTCCCCTCAAGCCAGGGGCAATTTCTGAGCACTTAGCCAGGAGTAACCCCTGAGCATCAAACGGGTGTGGCCAAAAAAAAAAAAAGAAATATTATTCCTAATCTTATGAAATAAAGGAGAATCAATAATATTGAACATTTAAAGAATAACTTCAGTGATATTTCTAGCTTATAATAAAGTTCATGATATATATGTAGATATAAGCTATAACATGTAGATTTTTCACTTATATATGAGTTTGCATTTTACACTCAAATATTATAGATGGAACCTTCTTCAAAGATGTTAAAATTATATAAGGTATATACAAAAATAATGTAGGCAAAACACTTCATGACATTGAGACTGAAAACATCTTCAAGGAGGAAACACCACTTTCCAAACAAGTGGAAACAGAGATAAACAATGGGACTACAATGAACTGAGAAGCTTCTTCAAGTTAAAGAAAATAGTGACTAGGGTAAAAAGGTAACCCACAGAATGGGAGAAACACTTCATCCATTACCTATGAGATAAAGAGCTAATATTAAAGATATACAAGTTATTTACATAATTTAACAATAAAAACATATAATCCCATCAAAAATGAAAGTAAATAAACAGGCATTTTCTCAAAGAAGAAATACAGGTGGCCAAGAGGCTCATTAATAAAATGCTCCACATCACTAAACAATAATGACATATCATCTTATGCCACTTAGACAGATACACATTACAAAGAACAAGAACTATCACAGCTGGCGGGGAATTGGGGAGAAAGGAACTCTCATTCACTGCTCATTGTGATGCCATCTAGTCCAGTATTTATGGAAAACAATATGGATATTTTCTAATAAAATGTAAATTGAGTTTCCATATGATAGAGCTATACCACTACTAGGGATATATCCCAGGATCACAAAAACACAATACAATAATGTCCTCTGCACTCTTATATCCATTGCAGTGTTATTTACAATAATCAGAATCTGGAACAACCAAGGTACCCAAAAAAGATAAGTGGATAAAGAAACATGGTACACATACACAATGGGATACTAAGCAACTGTTAAGAAAATGAAGTCATGAAATTCGCCTATATGTGGATGGACTTAGAGACTATTATATTGAGTGAAATGAGTCAGAGAGAGGGATAGACACAGAATAGTCTCACTCATCTGTGGGACTTAAGAAAAATAAATGACAGTACAGTAAGAATATCCAGAAACAGTAGAGATGAGGGCTAGAAGCACCAGCCCATGAAGCTTGCCACAAAGAGCAAGTGCAGCTGCTCAACAGTACAGTTAAAGATATAACTACACTAACAAATACCATGACAATGATAGAGAGGAAAATACAATGTCTGTGTTGATGATAGGCAGGGGATGGTAGAGAAGGAAAATGAGGGAGAAAGTGAAAGGAATGCTGCACTTGTGAAGGGAGATTTACATTTTATGACTAAAGTACAACTACAAATATGTTTGTAACAATAATGCTTAAAGAAATTATCTTTAAAAATTAAGTGATGGGGCCAGAGTGATAGCACAGCAGTAAGACATTTGCCTTGCATGCAGTCGACCCAGGCTGGACCCATATTAGATCACTAGCATTCCATATGGTCCCATAAGCCTACAGGAGCAATTCATGAGTGCAGAGATAGAAATAACCCCTGAGCATTGCTGGGTGTGTACCCCCCCCACCAAAATAAGGTGTTAAAATTATATAAATATAAGTTAAACTATTTTAATAAAAATTTGTCTAATTTCTGTATTCTTTAGTGTTATTAATATATAAATGGAGAGTTAATAACCATGATATCAATTTTGTGATATCCTTCAATATTCTATTTGATATGACTAATCTTATTAGTTTGACCATACTCTCCTATAATATACAACCTCTATGGGCCAGAGCAGTGGCGCAGGCAGTAGGGTATTTCCCTTGCACGAGCTGACCTAGGATGGACCATAGTTTTATCCCCCAGTGTCCCATATGATCCCCCAAGCCAGGAGTGATTTCTGAGCACATAGCCAGGAGTAACCCCTGAGCATTACCAAGTGTGGCCCAAAAACCAAATAAAAAACAAAACAAAACAAAAAAACTCAGAAATACACAATCTCTAATATTTAAGAATTGAGAAACTAGTCTCTCAATGTTTTTTAATTTCATTTAAATTAAATAAGAATATAAAGATGTTGAGTGGTGCCCTTTAAAACAAATACAAAAGAAAATAGGACATTGTGGTGGTTTGTAGTTTATGATCTATTTCAGTTTTGTGGTCACTTTATAAATATCTGAACTACTAAATAAGTAACTAGTGGATAAAAGCGTAAAGCATATTTGCTTAATTATAGTAAGAATGTTTTTGTTTATTTTATTTCAAAAGTAACATGTCACTTAATTTATGTTTCATAACTTAGCAAATGTAGATATCTTATAAGTTTGAATGTGTGGTTTTCCTAGAGACAAATCTTCACTAGCAACATAATATGATTTTTAGTTTTGTAGATGCCTAAAACAAGGAAAGAAAATATTGTTTGAATTTTTAATACTATTTTTGACATTTATTATAATTTCTGGGAGAGGTAAGTATTGCACTACTTTTAAATTAATTTAAATTATGTTTAATTTTAGTGAAAAGGGATGACTAAATGTCTGATATAATCTGATATAATCGACAGAGTACAGTGTGTAGGGCATTTGCCTTGCATGTAGCTGGCCTGGACTCGATTCTCAGCAACCCATATGTTTTCTGAAGCCCACTAAGAGTAATCCACATGCAGAACCAAGAGCAAGCCTTGAATACTGCTGGATATGGTCCAATAACTCCTCCCAAAATAAAAGAATTTCTGAAGTTAACACATTTGTTTTAAGGCACACAAAAATGGGAATGAATGTGATATGCTATTCCTAACATGGTAGGGCTCTTCCAATAGTTTTATTTTTTATTTGGTATTAATTATAAAAAATGAATACAACTTCCAAACATATGTGTATTTAAGTACTTGTATACATAACATAAAAATACAGCCTTTTATAATACTATATAAACAATATATTCATACTGTATAACTATCCTAAAAACAATTGATTAGGAATTTTGTTTGAATAGTCAGAATATACCTACTTCTAATCTTTAAAATAAAACATCAATTTTGTGATTTTTAAAAATATCAATACATGTAAATTAGAGAACTTAAAAAAATGAACAAGTGTAACTTATTGGGAAACTGAAACAATTGCTGGAGCCAGAGAGCACAGCGGTAAGGCGTTTGCCTTGCATGCAGCCAACACAGAGTGGACTCTGGTTTGAATCCCAGCATCCCATATGGTTCCCCCAAGCTTGCTAGAATTAATTTCTGAGTGCACAGCCAGGAGTAACTTCTGAGAACCACCAGGTGTGACTCCCTCCAAAAACAAACAAACAAACAAACAATTGCTTTTTAGAGGGAGGTGTACCCAGAATTGCTCAGGCTTATTTCTGCTCCTGTTTTCAGGGATCACTCTTAGTAGGGATTGGAACACAGTATGGGGACTCAGGGGAAAGAACCTATTCAGCTGTCTGTAAAGCAGTGTCCTATCTACTGTATGATCACTCCAGCCCAGATTATTTTGATTTTAAAGTGTTTGTAGAAGATGCATTTGGAAACATAGAGCCCACAAAGTAAGATAGCTTTGGTACGTGAAACATGTTTGTTTCTTTTTTATTTTTTGTTTCTTTTGGGGACCATATATGGCAGTGTTTGGGAAACATCATAGCAGTGCTCAGGCATCATTATTGGTGGTGACAATATCTGATGCTGGAATCGAAGTCAGATTAGCAGCATGTAACTCAAGTACTTTACCTGCTGTACTATCCCCGTGGGTCAAGAAACAGGTCTTAATACAAAACAAATATTTATATTTGTATCTTTGAAACTTCTGTTGGGATATTTTTTTAATACATTCTATGCAAAAGATATCATTTTTTTTTATTTTGGTCACACCCAGTGATGCTCAGGGGTTACCCCTGGCTATGCTCTCAGAAATCACTCCTGGCTTGGGGGATCATATGGGACATCAGAGTTTGTCCTACCATTGAGCCATTGCTTCCGTCCCAAGATATCATCTTTCTATGGAAGACTGCAGTGAGTAAGGACAGCAAAACCCAAAATGATAGTAATTCTTTTCTTACCCACTATTGCCTTGTCACAATTGCTGATAATGCACCTGAGTGTAAAAATTGTGAGTCTGTTAGAAAGATTAATAGGAACCCATATGGGACTCATAAGGAACTAATAGCTTCCTCTGAGATCCAGTAGAAAACAATTGTCTTAGAGTCATGTGAAATACTCTAGAAGTTAAAACTTATAACTAAGTCATACTGCCCACTGGCACTACTTGACAGTCTTGTGGGGTCTGAGAATGGAGGCCTGCAAACAGAGATGTATGCCACAAATTAAGCTCCTAAAATCTTAGTGGAATATTTTGTTAGCCCTTTGGCTATGTATTTCTGCACTGTTAGCTGTCACTATGAGACATTCTAAAAATGAGGTGGAATGGGATGCAGAACAGGGAGAACTTAATTGGGAAAAAAAAACACTTTGTGCAAATAAAAATAAAAATTTAATAGCTATTTTGCAATTTCTTAAAACTTGCATCATGTTCCAATGATGTCTAAACATGCTTGGGGGCACCATTTAAATTATTTTTTTCAACCAGTGGAGTGCACTTTTTAAATTTATTGAAGATGTTCAAAGATGGGCTGTTTTCCTTCTGTGAAAAAATGCAGGCCACTTTCTGGGAATTCCTACCTTTCCTAACTATTATTAACTTTTTAAGGACTCAAACAACATTGAGAAAAATGCAGGTTAGAATTCATCTAGAAACCTTGTCTGAATTGTGTATTAACAGAATCATAAATATTGTTGAATATCATTAAATAATTTGTGTGTTTTCAAGCAATTCTAATTTTTTTTCTGTGTTAATAAGTTATTGATCAAGACAGAGTAAGAAAATAAGAGCAAACACTGAGATTCTATTTAGAGGAAAATCACAAAGAGTAAATAATCATGTAAAATGAGATATATTATACTTCACTATGTATTTTGGAAAGTTGCATCAATATAAACAGTACCTTCTTTCAAACCAGGGTGGAAGTATTTAAAAATATAAACTTTATAGGTTTCTCCTTACCTGACTAAAGCTAAATATTAACTACAATAAGTAATTCTCTTATTAAAATATTGCTTCTGGGCCTAGTGCAATAAAACAGTGGACAGGGCATTTGCCTTGCATATTGCCAACCCAGATTCAATGCTCACAGTCTAATATGATACCCTGAGCCCACTAGCACTGATCCTGAATGCAGAGCCATAATTAAATCTGAGCACTGATAGAGTGGCCCCAAAATTTTAGAAAATAAAAATTTAGTTGTATTACTTAGTAGTTGTATAATTCAGCATTGAATACACAAATATATGGCCCTCTTGGCTACAGATACATTCAACAAAAAGAGAAATAAACTGGTAAGTGTGTATAACAAAAATTCTCTAAGAACAATGGTTTTGATGTTTATCTTGATTCTGCTGAACTGGTTAGGTCCCCGTTCCCTCAGGTTGTCCCTGAACCTCTCCAGTCCAAGAAGTGACCCTTGAATTTAAAGCCAGGAATAAGCCTTTCACACAATGATTATAGCCCCCAAACCAACTAATTAAAAGTAAAAAGGAATCTTCCACTATAATGTATCCCTAGCTCTCCATTTTTAATAACTATTATAGTATAAATTTATATAAATGACTGTGAAAAATTTAAATGCCTCAAGACTCATAGATTTTTCCTGGTGGTAGGGTGTAAGGTTTTTCAGGATGGATATTAAGACCAGGCTCCAGCAGGTACAAGTGGCTTCCAAGAAGGAAGCCACTAAACTCTGCTGGAACTCAGATGCCAGCACCCCTATCTGCCTGTCCTTTGTGCTGTGCTGCATTCTCGGCCTGATTACAACCTATGTGTGGCTCACATGCAGATGGCTAGCCTTCCCAGGAGGTGAGTTTACACGCCCAGAAAGGGGAAGCCACTGAACTCTGCTGGTACTCAGATGCCAGCACCCTATCTGCCTGTCTTCTGCGCTGTGCTGCATTCTCGGCCTGTATTCATCCTGTGTGTGGCTCATCTCCGCACGACTTGCCTTGATAGGCCCAGAGAGAGAGGAGCCAGAGGAGTGCAGCCCCTCTGCTTCACTAAGCGCCCCGCACATCACTTAGCCAATGAATACAACCACAACAGGTATAAAAACCCACAATACAAGTGTGACAATGGGGAAACAATGCAGGTCAGCACCTGACATAAAGAATGAAGACAGCAAGTCAGAGGACCAGAACATGGCCAACCGACTAGTCAGTCTCTCAGATAAGAATTTTAGAGTTGAAATATGGAAGATGTTCAAAGAACTCAAAGAAAGTATAGAAGAAAACACTAATAAGAACCAAGAGAATATGAAGATAGAAATAAGAAAACTCCAAACAGAAATATCAGGTCAAATAACAGGTCTGAAAAACTCAGTAGATGAATTGAAGAAAAACATGGATGAGATTTCCCACGGGTTAACAGCAGCAGAGGATAGAATTAGTACACTAGAAGATGAGATGAATAACAACTCCATACAACAGAAGAGACTGGAAAAAAGCCTTAAAGCAAATGATCAAACAATGGAAAAATTACTCAAAGAATGGGAACAGATGAAAATAGAAGTCTATGATAAGCTCAACAGAAACAACTTAAGAATCTTTGAAGTTCCAGAGACCCAGGAAGAAAATCTCCAGGTAGAATCAATGGTTAAGAACATCATTAAAGAGAAGCTACCAGAGCTAAAGAATACATGCGATCAAATTCTCCATGCCCGAAGAGTACCAACTAAAAGAGACCCCAGAAAAAACACCACAAGACACATCGTAGTCACAATGATGAACCCCATAGAGACAGACAGAATTCTGAAAGCAGCAAGATCAAAAAAAAAGAAATTATGTTCAAGGAAACATCCTTGAGATTTACCTCAGACCTGTCACAAGAAATACTCAAGACCAAAAGGCAGTGGTGGGACATAGTGAAAAAACTCAATGAAATAAATGCTTCGCATAGAATACTGCACCCAGCAAAACTCACTTGCATGTGTGAAGTAAATTTACATGGTTTCACAGACAAACAACAGCTCAGAAACTTTACAGACTCAAAACCAGTCTTAAAAGAAAACCTGAAAGACCTACTTTAATACAAGACTGACCAACAGAGACACCAAACTTTGATTGAAAAATGACACTAAATCCCAGGACAATTCTTTCTCTCAGCATCAATGGACAAAATGCATCAGTTAAGAGACACAGAGTGGCTAAATGGATCAAAAAACTCAATCCAACCTTCTGCTGCCTACAAGAAAGGCACATGAATAGTCAGAACAAGCATAGACTCAAAATAAAAAGCTGAAGGAAAATCATCCAAGCAAACAACACCCATAAAAAAGCTGGAGTGGCCATACTAATATTAGATGATGCAAACTTTATACTCAGGAAAGTTGTAAGGGACAAAGATGGACATTTTGTATTAATCAAGAGATTTGTACAGCAGGAAGAAATCACTCTCCTAACATATATGAGCCAAATGATGGGCCAGCAAAATATTTAATACAATTATTGACAAAACTAAAAACTAGTATCAATAACAACACAATAATTGTGGGAGAACTCAAAACTGCATTGTCAACACTTGATAGGTCAACCAGACCAAAACCCAAAAAGAATGTACTAGACCTCAAAAGAGAAATGAAAGAAAGAGGCCTAATATATATATATATATATATATATATATATATATATATATATATATATATATATATATATATATGACACTTCACCCCCAGAAACCTGGATACACATTCTTCTCTAATGTACATGGGACATTCTCCAGGATAGACTACATGCTAGCACATAAAACATACCTCCATAATATCAAGAGGATAGAAATTTTGCAGGCTACCTTCGCTGACCACAAGGCCCTGAAATTATATGTGGACTACAAAGGGACACAGAAGAAAAAAATTAATACTTGGAAGTTAAACAGCCTAATACTGAATAACCAGTGAGTCCAAGATAAAATCAAAGAGGAAATCAAAACATTCTTGGAAACAAATGACAATAGAGACACAAACTATCAGAACTTATGGAACACAGCAAAAGCAGTATTGAGTGGAAAATTTATAGCTTTGCAAGCAACATTAAGAAAAAAGGGGCATACCTGTATAGCTTAATGATGCAACTAATAGAATTAGAAAGTGCTCAACAAAATGAACCAAAAATAGGAGACAAATGGAAATAACAAAGATGAGAGCAGAAATCAATGAAGTGGAAACCCAAAAAACCATCCGAAAGATCAATGAAAGCAGAAGTTGGTTCTTTGAAAAAATAAACAAAATAGATAGACCACTGTCAAAACTAACAAAGAAAGAGAGAGAGAGAGAAACTTGATAACTCGTATTAGGAATGATAAAGAAGAAATCACTACTGATATGGCAGAGATTCAAAGGTAATCAGAAACTACTTTGAGAAACTCCATGCCACTAAAAATGAGAACCTGGAAAAAAAAATGGATAAATTCTTGGACTCATAATCTTCCATGATTGAATGAAGAGGATGTAGCATGTATAAACACCCCCATCACTACTGAGGAAATTAAGTCAGTAATCAAATGTCTGCCCAAAAACAAAAGCCCAGGCCCAGATGGATTTACTAATGAATTCTTTCAAACCTTTCAAGAGGAACTACTACCAATTCTGGCAAGACTCTTTCATAAAATTGAAAAGAACAGGAATACTTCCAAATAGCTTTTATGAAGCAAACATCACCTTTATAACTAAACCAGACAGAAATGCTACTAAAAAAGAAAATTACAGACCAATAACGCTGATGAACACAGATGCAAAGATCCTCAACAAAATCCTGGCAAAAAGGATTCAATACCTCATTAAGAAGATTATCCACTATGACCAAGTATGTTTCATTCCAGGAATGCAAGGATGGTTTAACATCCATAAATCTATCAACATAATACAAAACATTAATAACAAGAAAAATAAAAATCACATGATCATATCAATAGATGCAGGGAAAGTATTTGATAAGGTCCAATACCCATTCTTGATCAAAACTCTCAGCAAGATGGGAATAGAAGGAACCTTTCTCAATATAGTTAAGGCCATCTACCACAAGCCAGTGGCAAATATCCTCAATGAAGAAAAACTAAAATATTTCCCTCTAAATTCTGGCACAAGACAGGCTGTCCTCTCTCACCACTCCTATTCAACATAGCACTGGAAGTACTTGCTATAGCGATTAGGCAAGAAAAAGATAATAAGGGAATCCAGATAGGAAAGGAAGAAGTCAAGCTCTCACTGTTTGCAGATGACATGATACTCTACTTAGAAAACCCTAAAGACTCTACCAAAAAGCTTCTAGAAACAATAGACTCATATAACAAGGTGGCAGGCTACAAAATTAACACAAAAAAACCAATGGCCTTCCTATAACCAATAGTAATGAGGAAGAAATGGACATTAAGAAAACAACCCCATTCACAATAGTGCACACAAACTCAAATATCTTGGAATCAACTTGACTAAAAATGTGAAGGACCTATACAAAGAAAACAATAAAACTCTGCCCCAAGAAATAAGAGAGGACATGTGGAAATGGAAACACATACCCTGTTCATGGATTAGCAGGATTAACATCATTAAAATTGCAATACTCCCCAAAGCATTGTACAGATTTAATGCGATCCCTCTAAAGATACCCATGACATTCTTCAAAGAAGTGGATCAGGCACTTTTGAAATTCCTTTGGAACAATAAACACCCCCCTAGAATAGCTAAATCAATCATTGGGGAAAAGAATATGGGAGAATTACTTTACCCAACTTTAAACTTTACTACAAATGATAGTTATCAAAATAGCATGGTATTGGAATAAAGACAGGACCTCAGATCAGTTGAATAGGCTTGAATATTCTGAGAATGTTCCAAAGACATACAATCACCTAATTTTTGATAAAGGAGCAAGAAATCCTAAATGGAGCAAAGAAAGCCTCTTCAATAAGTGGTGTTGGCACAACTGGATAGCCACTTGCAAAAAATTGAACTTAGACCCCCAGTTAACCTCATGTATGAAGGTAAAATTCAAATGGATGAAAGACCTCCATATCAGACCCGAAACCATAAGATATATAGAACAACAGGCAGGCAAAACACTCCAGGATTGAGCCTACAGGCATCTTCAAGGAGGAAACTGCACTCTCCAAGCAAGTGGAAGCAGATTAACAGATGGAAATATATTAAGCTGAGAAGCTTCTGCACCTCAAAGGAAATAGTGCCCAGGATACAAGAGCCACCCACTGAGTGGGAGAAACTATTCACCCATCAGAATAGGGGCTATTTTGGAGACAAAATATACAAGGCACTGACAAAACTTTACAAGAAAAAAACATCTAATCCCATCAAAAAATGGGGAGAAGAAATGGACAGACACTTTGACAAAGAAGAAATACAAATAGCCAAAAAGACACATGAAAAAATGCTCCACATCACTAATCATCATGGAGATGCAAATCAAAACAACTATGAGGTACCACCTCACACCACAAAGATTGGCACACATCACAAAGAATGAGAACAAACAGTGTTGGTGGGGATGTGGAGAGAAAGGAACTCTTATCCACTGCTGGTGGGAATACCGTCTAGTTCAACCTTTATGGAAAGCGATATGAAGATTCCTCCAAAAACTGGAAATCGAGCTTCCATATGATCCAGCTATACCACTCCTAGGAATATACCCTACGAACACGAAAATACAATACAAAGATCCTTTCCTTACACCTGTATTCTTTGCAGCAGTATTTACCATAGCAAGACTATGGAAAAAGCCAAGATACCCTTCAACAGAGAAATGGTTAAAGAAACTGTGGTACATATATACAATGGAATATAACACAGCTGTCAGGAGAGATGAAGTCATGAAATTTTTCTATACATGGATGTACATGGAATCTATTATGCTGAGTGAAGTAAGTCAGAGAGAGAGAGAAAGATGCAGAATGGTCTCACTCATCTATGGGTTTTAAGAAAAATGAAGGACATTCTTGCAATAATAATTTTCAGACACAAAAGAGAGAAGGGCTGAAAGTTACAGCTCACCTCATGAAGCTCACCACAAACAGGGATGAGTTTTGTTAGAGAAATAACTACATTTCTAACTATCCTAATAATGAGAATGTATGAAGGAAATAGAAAGCCTGTCTAGAGTACAGGCGGGGGTTGGGTGGGGAGGAGGGAGACTTGGGACAATGGTAATGGGAATGTTGCACTGGTGATGGGTGGTGTTTTTTACATGACTGAAACCCAAACAACACAGTCATGTATGTAATCCAAGTGTTTAAATAAAAAAATTATAAAAAAAAAACCAAACAAGTGGCTTCCAAGATATGTCAATATTTAAAGATTTTTTGAAGACATTAGATAAACCTGTGGATACAGGCATCAGGGCCATGGACAAGTTCTCCCACTGTTAATATGGTTTTTTGTCACTCCTGCTTAGTCAACATTTTCTCACTACTGTTGGATTCAAATTTGCCTGACGATGTGAATCCTGTGTTTTCCAAGAGTATCCAGGAGAACAGAAAATGCTTTGTCCATAACTTCGTTAACTGTAACAGGATGTGACAAACTCCTATTCATAGGTTCAAAGTAGTTTGCTTTGGTCTTGCTGAAGAGCTCTTCAGAATCCTGGAGGAAAATCATGCATGTGCAGATGTGGGAAAGCATGCTCAAGTCTGTCAGCAGTGGGCCACAGGTTTGCTGCCACAAGGGCCCTCACTGAGGGAGTGATTATGAGTGAGTCCTGATAAAGTTTTTACTGTTTTCTTATGCTGAAGTTGGTTACAAATTAGCGGAGACTTTTCACACTTACGAAACTAGAATCAGAGGTGCTTTTCAGAAGGGAAACTGAATGTGAAACCTTTTCCAAATCCTGTACCCTCTTTTTTTCTTCCAATCCCAGCCCTCCACCATCCGTATTTGGAAACTCAACAAAGAGTATTAGCTTTAATTTTGTTAGTGAGCCACAAACCTGGTTGTAGGAATCACTTCTGGTGGGGAGAAAGGGATGCAATGAAGGGCTGGAGTTCAAATCTAGACCAGTCACAGGCAAGGCAAATGTTCAACACTCTGTGATACCTATTTGATCCTGGACTTTTAGGGATATTTGTTTTGTTTTGTTTTGTTTTGTTTTGTTTTGTTAGTCACACCCGGCAGTGCTCAAGATTTACTCCTAGCTCTAAGCTCAGAAATTGCTCCTGGCAGGCTCGGGGGACCATATGGGATGCCAGGATTTGAACCACCATCCTTCTGTATACAAAGCAAACATCCTACCTCCATGCTATCTCTCCAGTCCCACTTTCCATTTTTAGGGTTTTTAGGGGTTTGGTTAAGTCTCCTCAATTATCCCATGGTTGCAGAGTGAGGTTGCAGACCTCATTCTATGACACTGCAAAGACTCACTTAAAGAAGAGTAATTCTGAAGGCCTATTGTACCCTGTCATTCTGAGAAGTCTATTTCATTGTCTTAGTGATGCTCTGCCTTCAGTCATTCCAATATTTGTTTTTTTTAATTATCTTTATTTAAACACCATGATTACAAATATAATTGCACTTGTATGATTACAGTCATGTAAAGAACACACCCCTTCACCAGTGCAGAATTCCCACCACCAATTTCCCAGATCTACCTACTCCCCACCCCACCCACACCTGTACTTGAGACAGGCTTTCTTTTTCCCTCATTCATTCACATTGTTATGATAGTTTTTAGTGTAGTTATTTCTCTAACTGCACTTATCATTCTATGTGGTGAGCTTCATGTCATTAGCTGCACCTACATGGGAGGATCGGGGGAAATAAGGGTTGGGACTGAGGCAGTAAAATATTAGAAATGAGCTTTGTAGGGCAGTATCAAGGTCCCAATACAAGATGGATATTATGGGTATATAGAATATATGCACACAATAATATCAATATGAAAAAAAGAGAAAAAATTTTCACTGACTGTTCCAATATAAACCAGTGCTAGAACAGCCTGCCCTCCTCCCAGAGTGTATTCCCATTAGTGTAAGGAGAGATAGGGGAAAAGCCTGTTGACCCCTATAGAGTCCACCTAGACTGGTGTCCAGTGAAAGACTGAAGTCCAGGGGAGAGAAACCCTACACCTGGCAAAAACTGGTCTCCAGAATCAAGGATGAAATCGGAAGCTAGATGTCTGCCCGCCCTTCTCCCCATGCACCTTGCCCCTGGAGTAAGGAGGGAGGGGGAACCTGAGGACCACTAAGAGTCCACCTGAACCCACTTCTGGCCATCTGAGCTGGCACCCAGGTCCAATATTTGTGTACACCTTCACTTAGAAAAAGCAAACAAAATTTTAAGCAAGACAGTTCTTTCTACAGAATAAGAACCCACTAGTAGGGTATTATTTTCCCCCACTAGCACTATGGTTAAATGAAAGGCCTCTGCTTATAATCTAGGACCAGCAGCAAAGGAGGTCTGAGAGGAACCACGAAGAACACTTAGACCATGTTCCTCAGTTTTTTGGCCCACTTACCTGCACAGTCCTGCATGTCCTTGTTTTACCTAATGCTCATTTGACTTCATCTGCCTATTTAATGACTTGTCCCTCCAGAAATGAAGCCTTGGAAGCTAAACTGTGGAAGTTAGTCTTTCTCTGCTTAACTGGGTTCTACATGTTCTGTTCATGTGACATCCTCCGGGAACCAGGATCTATTTCTTAGATTTTGAGTTACCTGGTTTGAAAAGACATATTTTCATCCATCACCACACATGAGAGAAACAAGTCCCTAATTGCCTGACTGAGTTTCAGAGGCAATGTGTTATTTCTAAATGTATTTAATTTCCCTTACTGAGCAGAGCAACTCAGATAGCAGAAGTAAAAATATTGTAAGTTATTGACAATATACTTCTAAATGATACTTAGAAATTATTGTTTTATCTAAAAAAAGCATGCAAGAAAAACTGAAAACACTTGAGAAGTAATATTTAATTTCTTTTGAATTCTCATATAATCAATAAGAATTCTATGTTTGAAACTTTTGTTGTTTATCTTGATAATTATTGCTAACAGATGTTTTATGAATATGGTTTAACAACTAAAAATATAAATATTTTCTTCAATATTTCTTCAAAAAAGATGGCAATACTTCTATTCATCTTATAAGCATAACATATGTGTTGAACATATGTTCAATGAAAACATATATATAACTTATATATTACAAATATTAGGTGGAAAAAATTCCTACTGTCTACCTACTTTTATACAATTTTTAGCAACTACTTGCTTTCCGATTTTTTAATATCAAATACTTGAATTAGAATGGTGTAGGGATAATGTGTCAAATTTAGAAACCAAGAAGAAAAAAAATTGTTAAGTAGTTAACAAATTTATAGCTGTGAAATAATGCTCAGAACTGTGTTTCAAATTTGAAGAATAGAAAAAAGAATTGAAAATAGTTAAAGAGCAAAGACAATATGCATAAAAATCAGAATGTGTACTTTGTAATGTAATATTAGGTCATATTTAAAGGCAATAAGGAGTGATGTTGAATTAAGATTAATCTGAGCTCTTGGGTCAAGACCTGGACTTCAAGATGGGGCCCAAGGACAAGAAGTCTAAGAGGGCAACCAGGAAATTTACTTTGGATCTTACTCATCCCTCAGAAGATGAAATTTTTGATTCTGGAAATTTTGAACAGTTTCTACGGGAGAAGGTTAAAGTCAATGGAAAAATTGGAAATCTCAGGAATGTGGTTGACATTGAACTTTGCAAGAACAAAATCACTGTTGTTTTTGAGAAACAGTTCTCTAAAAGGTATTTAAAATACCTTACAAGGAAATATCTGAAGAAGAATCTCCGTGATTGGCTTCATGTAGTTGCATCTAACAAGGAGACTTATGCACTTCGCTACTTCCAGATAAGTCAAGATGAAGATGGATCTGAGTCTGAAGATTAGTATTAGTATTTTAAAGGCTTATTGTTAGTATTTTAAAATAAAAACCAAAGAAATAGAAATGGACTTGTGGGTTTGTTTGTGAATAAAAGATGTACTTAGAATGTTTTTTTAAAAAAAGACTAATCTGAGAATGCTGTTTAAATACTTTTGAACTTTTTCTGGGTAATGTGTGCACACAGTTAATCCAGGTTTGAGGACTAGTTTCTCATGTGGTTTCCCAGGTCTATCAGGAATAATTCCTGAAAGCAGAGCCAGGAATAAGACCTGAGAACCACTGGAAATGCCCTGCCTTGCCCCCACCCCCACCCCAAAGAAAAAATTAAGGATTTTGAACTTTGGTTGGATAGAATCTGTAGTATAAGTTTTTATAATTTTAACTTATTCTATTTTCTAAATGTGGATATTTCCAAAATTAAGAAAGCTTTTAAGCTCTCTTTTCAGTATACTTTGATAAAAGTTAGATTCATTAAAATTTTAATTTCAAGATAATCTGAAAAACATATAATTAGGGAAGCTGGCAAGATAGTACAGGGTTTAAGGCACTTGCTTTGTATGTAGCCACTCCAAATCAATTCTGGGATCTGCAAAAGATCCCTTTAATACTGCCAGGAAGAAAGAAAGAACCATGAGCAAGCCCTGAGCACTGACAGGTGTGACCGAAACTGCCCTCCCTCCACAAAAATCTTCTGCCTTTCTGTCTACTCTTTTTAAAATTTCTGGAAAATATTTGATATCACAGCCCCAAATTTCACAAAATATACATTCAATGTCATATGAAAACTGTGCATTTTTTGTTTTTTCTCTAAATTGAAAAATCATATTATATTAAAAGTATGTGATTATGTTCACTATATTAACATGTTATTTTATTAGTTGCTTAGATTAGCTTGAAGTAGGAATGTATATGATTAGGGATTGGCCACACTGGGTAAAACAGGTCTTAAAAGAGACCTGTATGAGGGAAGATGAATTATAATCACAAAAGTAGAATGAGGCATTACAGTATACTTCTGAGATGGATAATAGAAGTTCCTGAGCAGTAATCATATGTTCCACTGAGCTTGTTGGAACACATACAAGGCCTCAATGGCTCTGTAGTGAAAGTACATTTTAAAAGCAAGTCAGTACTGGAGAGCATTAGGGTGGCTGACACGCAAATGATCAACTTTGATTATTATTTTTTTGTTTTTGCTTTTGGGTCACGTGCAGTGGTGTTCAGTACTTACTCCTATTTCTATTTCTAATACTATTTCTATTTCTCCTGATTCTATCTCCCATGTTCCTGATTTCTTTCTTATTATCATAGTTCCTGCAACCCTCAATGGATAATAACATCATTTTTCCTAGTTAATTTCCTTAGCCTGGTGATACCTATCTTCAACCTCAATAAATATACCTTTATTTTTTGTTTTTAAATCTATTCTTCACTCATGGTGATACCTTTTGAGGGAGGTCTACACAAAATAATACTGGAGCCTAAGATACAACTGCTGGTAAATTTTGGTCTAGTGAGGTTATGTCAGTGTTTGGGCCCAGTGGGTCACCAGAGCCACAGTGGTGGAAGTATAAAGCATGTGGTATAAGAAATAAAACTTAGGGTCTTTATCTCCCTGGTGTTTATTGTGATATCTTGTCTGTCTTCCATTAGGTACATCTCTGTTTTCTTTCTTATCACTCACACATTCACATTGAGCACCTAAATAACTCCACAGTGTAAAGTATTCTTTCAGATTTGGAGTTTGAATCACACAGTACTTAAATTTGGTTATGGTAGTCAATATTACACAGTAAAAATTATTTTATGACATTGCAAAGATTTGATGAAATAGGGCCACCAACAGGAATGTCTCCTGAGTGCAAAGCCAGATGTAATCTCTGAGCACTGTTCAAGATGGCCATAAAACTAAAGAAAAATAAAACAAATAAACAAAAAGTCAGGGTGTGATCCAAATACAAACAAAAAACACAATTTGATTCGCTCAATGTGATTGATTGGAGATACAAGTTATATCGCTAAAATATTTATATGAACAGGGGCAGGAGATATCGCACAGTGGTTAGGCATTTATCTTGAATGTGGCCGCACAGGACACACCCCAGTTCAAATCCCGGCATCCCATATGGTCCCCTGAGACTGCCAGGAGTGATTTCTGAGTGCAGATTCAGGAGTAACCCCCGAGTGCTGCTGGATATGATCCCAAAACAAAAAAAAAATTATATAAACAATATAACCATCTATTGAAAAGCTTATTCTATAAGTGCTGAACAGCTCATATAAATTATTCAATAATATACTAAAAGTAAAAAACAAGACTATTGATAGAATGAAATAAAATAATAATATTACACTTACCATTAACATATATAGTTGAAAAGAAACTGAGTCAGAATAGTGTTTGAAGCATTATACTGAAATTAGAAGTATGATTAATAGTAAATAGTGAAATTAATGGTATGTTATAGAAATGGCAATTTTTATCTTCTAATGAGGCTAAGAACACATATTATATTGATTATCTTCAATTTTCATGTGGTAGAATAGAATCTATGCTTATTTTCAAGAGTATATGAAT
This sequence comes from Suncus etruscus, assembly GCF_024139225.1. Taxonomy (NCBI): domain Eukaryota; kingdom Metazoa; phylum Chordata; class Mammalia; order Eulipotyphla; family Soricidae; genus Suncus; species Suncus etruscus. Next base: position 105,410,669 of record NC_064857.1, on the reverse strand, counting down.
ATTAAACTTCCTATTTCTAGCCTAAGTAAAGATAAATTCAGCATTTAATATGGATTATACAAATGAATGTCTTTTTTCTCCAAAAGATAATAAAAGATTCATAAAGCCCAAGAGATATTATAGGGATTAAAGTGCTTGCCATGTAAATATCCAAATCCAATTCAATCACTAGCACTCTGCATATTGTTCTCAAAGTACAATCAGTAGTAATCCCTGAGCACAGTCAGGAATAAATCCTAAATACCACTGGGTATGCTCCCTAAAATTAAAAAAACAAACAAGAAAAATCCTAAAACCAACTATTTTAAGTTGAATAATGTCAATACTTAGACAAGAGAGGATCAAAAACAGTGAATCACTAAAACCTGAATATTTAATACTGTGATTTTAAGAAGAGACATGAGCAGTTTTTATGGACCAGAGAGCATGTGATTTACTCTGCTTTAAAATCTCCTAGCTAAGAATTATCTATAGAGTAATAAATATAGTTGTGGAAAATTTAGGTTTTCATTTAAAAGGCTCTAAAACAGGTCATAGAGACTTTCTCATATTCTGACAGTCATACTGCAGAAAGACCAAGTGCAGTAGCAAAAGGATTATTTCTAAAGTACAAATTCATAACTAAAGAAACTGAACAACCCAGAAACCAATAAGAAAATATTGAGATAAGCTTTATAAGTGTATGATGAGGGTTGAATCTGTATTTATCTTTATTGTCTTACATTTATAAAGTAGTTTTATATAAAATAAAATGAGATTATTGTACAAATTCTAGGCCAAAACCTAGGCTATGATCTTTTTTATTGGTCCCAAGATGGGTTCTACCAGTCATGTTTGTCAAAGTCAGTCTTCTGTAGTTAGCAATCTTGGTTTTTGCACAGATCAAAGGAGTGAGCGTCTTCTGATTTCTTCTTACCATTTGATGATGAGATAGGGCAACCTGCTCTTAGATCAAGTTGTTGCTGTTTCCTTGTTGTCAGGATGTCATATCAAAACTGGCGCAAAATGGTGCCAGAGGGTATTAGGAATTTTCCATAGGGGAGTTCGATTCCTAGTGCTGTTGCAGAGAACTGTGTGGGTTCTACATCTGGGATCTGGGATACAGTGTCGGAGGGTCACTGTCAGATCACCTGGAGTCTAATTTGGGTTTACATGACACATGTTCAAGATGGGAGATGTCCCGTATTATAAAATGTATAGGTTCTTATACCTAGTAGATAAGAGTTTGTTTCTGTGCCTAAGATTTCCCCCTTTTTAAAGTGCCTATGCAAAAGAAAATGTTTCCATATTATATTTCTGGTGCATTTGACAGACTACACAAATTTCTGTGCCCTGGTTTTGACAAGATCTCTAATTCCAGATGTCTGACTTTCACAACTGTGACTGAGCAGAACTTCTGGAACCATAATGAAAGACTCCATCCTTGACTTTGTCCTAGGATTTGTGCAAAAACCAAGACCAGTAATTATAGAAGACTGATTACAACAACAGCGATAGAACAGAACTTCTAGAACCATATAGAAAGACTCTATCCTAGACTTCATCCTATGACCTGTGTAAATATCAAGATCTCTAGCTACAGAGGCCTCATTTTATCATCCACAACTAAGCAGAAAGTTTTCTGGCACTATAAAAAGACGTTGGGGGGCCGGGCGGTGGCGCTAAAGGTAAGGTGCCTGCCTTGCCTGCACTAGCCTTGGACGGACCGCGGTTCGATCCCCCGGCGTCCCATATGGTCCCCCAAGCCAGGAGCAACTTCTGAGCACATAGCCAGGAGTAACCCCTGAGCGTTACCGGGTGTGGCCCAAACCCCCCCCCCCAAAAAAAAGACGTTGGGCTGTGTAAATGAGTATGTATAAAGCCTGTAGTTGTTCCCATGGCAGTATGCTTCAAGGTGGAGAAACCCTGTATTTCTTAGGCCAAGAAAATTCTCTTTCTAATTTCCTCATTACTTACTGTGCCTACACAAAAAAAAAAAAAAAGAAAGAAGAAAGAAAGAAAGAAAGAAAGAAAGAGAGAGAGAGAGAAGAAAGAAAGAAGAAAGAAAGAAAGAAAGAAAGAAAGAAGAAAGAAAGAAAGAAAGACAGACACAAAGACAGAAAGAAACCCAGAAAGAAAGAAAGAAAGAAAGAAAGAAAGAAAGAAGAAAGAAAGAAAAAAGAAACACAAAAACTTGTTCTCCTTTTTCTTCTTTTAATTTTTCTTCTCTTTTCTATTTTTCTTTTTCTTTTAAGTTTTTATTTTCTTTCTTTCTCATGTTATTATATGATGGTGGCTGTTTTAAGTAGCTGGGTGCTTTTTGAGGTTACTGTTTTTTGTTTTGTTTTTCTTCTTTTTTTCCTTTCTTCTTTTAAATTAATATTTATAACTTCTAGACGAAATCCTCTGAGTATTTTTTCCAACATAACCATATAACATGAATCATCCTTTTCTGCCTCATAAATTGAGGGGGGGGAAATGGAGGGTATCAGGATCAAACAGTTGTATGAACATTGAGTGGAAATAAAAATTATCAGACTTAAACACCAGACTCAAAGTCAATGACAACAGAATCTATACCCAATCTACACAAGCTATACAGAGGAGCTGTTACATTAGCAATCCGAGGGACAAACGAGGGAGAGATGCGATGCATGCTGGGAACAGGGGTAGACGGAGGACAACACTGATTGTTGGAATGGCCCTGATTCATTGTCACTATGTACCTTAAATATTACTGTGAAAGATTCATAATTCACTTTGATTACAATAAAATTATTTTAAAACATCAAGATTAGCACTTGGACACATATAACTTTTGAATACTTCCCCCACCCCCACAGAGACATTCTTTAAACTTTTTAAAAAAGTCATAAGTTGAAGGCTTCTATTGGATACTGTTAAAAAGATTTCATTATTAAAATTTCCAAACTTCTAACATACGATTTAGCTTATAAGACAAAAACAATTATTTGACAACATTAGCATGAACAGGGGCATTTTGTCTAGAATAATTTTATACTATTCTGTCTAGAATACTTTTATAGCCTCACCAAAAATATAACATATACTTAATATGGGAAATAAGATACTTTGTGATCACTGCACATGTATATAGAAGTTGTAGTCATTTTCTGAATTATTTATTCTCTCCCTTTCTCTCTCATCACCAACCCCCCCATTTCTAGCAAAGTATTTTTAGTTTAATGTTTACTTAGAGAAATGGGAGGGAGAAAAATATTCAATCTATTTTATTAAAAAAGTTGGGCTCCTCTTATTACTCATCCTTTCCCCAATTTTACAATTTTCTAGATTCCTGAAGCTCCTAGTTCTGATGTCAGAAAGAGAATTAGTCACCCTGAAAATGAACTCTAAAGACACTCCCATGAATACTTGGTTTACAACTTTGTTGTTGCTTTTTTGACCATTTTTTCCCCTGGTACTTTGCTTTGAAAGAAAGGTTAAAATTAACAAGATGAGCAGAGATAGAAGAAACTATTTTTTCTTTCATTTCACTAAAACATCTCAGGTCAAAATATTTGTAAGTAAAAGCATTTTGTTTTTCTAGCATTGTTCCTTAAACGTGTCATTTAAAGTGTGTGGTAAGTTTTAGAGAAAAATTGAAAACACTTTGTTGAGAAATAAAAAAAGAAATTCCATTGTTGCTGCCACTGGAGTTAATCCTCGAGTAGGAGTAGTGACATTAAATAGTGATTAGGACCATTGACATTAAGTAGTGATTGACATTTAGGAGTAGTCCAGATATATTTTTATAAAGCCATGTGAAATCATTTTTTCATAGGTCAATAAGTGAACATTGAAAATTTCATCAGTAGATTAGCTGATTATATTTTTCAACATTCTAAAGAAAGAAACCGTTTGTTTTTTAAAAGAAATGTGTCACTCATTAAATAGTGATCTCCATGAAAAGAAATTAAAAATTTAGATGTATTTTACGTTTACTTTTTTTGTTTCTTGGTCCATACTGGGTAGCGCTCATGAGTGACTCCAGACTCTGCACTCAGAAATTACTCCTAGCATATATAGGGGACCATATAGGAAGCTAGATATCAAACCTGGGTCAGCTGCTTGAAAGGCATTTTTTTCTACCCATTGTGTTACCACTCCAGCTCCAATATACTTATACTATTTCATGAGAAAGGAGTTGAGAATGTGGTCTAAGCTAGAGATAACAGATAATACATGTGGAAAGCACATTCATATAATGTGAGAAAATTGAGCTGAATTGATTTATTTCTGTAATTTTGTAGAAATTTTGAATAGTTGAGAATTTGTCTTGCCCTTTAAAGGAAATTTTTTAAAGTTTTCTTGCAATGCTGTTTCCATGATCATGAATTTTTTACAGATCCTTTGCGTCAGTTTTTAAATTTTGAGTGACAACTTATCTGGGTATACTTTTTTGTATTATGTGTTGAGGGGGTGTGGTTAGGGGACCCATCAGTAATTCTTGGATAATCAGGTGGTTGTTCAAAGTTACTGATCAGGCTTTGTGGCACCAGGGATTACACAGCCCTTACCCCTGGTGGTTTTGAGAGCCTCTCATAATAAATAAAAGTAGTGGAGAAACCTATAGAACTGCACCTCTTGATGTATGAGAATTTTGTGGTGACAGAGACCATTCTAGAAGAGTTATATGCTAAATAGGTTTTCTATCAGCTGTACTATCTCACAGCCTGGTTCTAGAGGATTCATGCTGATATATTTATTTCAAATGAAAGACCAGAAGAAATCAGTGAGATGGAAAAGTACTGTTCACGTACATGGCCTCTGTGAAAAAGACTGTAGAAAGAAACTGTGGAAGATGCTCAGAAAATAGAAGAATCCATGGAACAAACTGAACAAACCACAAATAAGAATCAAGAGGACATGTATGTAGAAATAAGAAAGTTCCAAACCAAAATATCAGGACTAAAAAACTTGATAGACTAAATAAAAACCTCAATGGAAAGTCTCACTAAAAGAGTAACAGCTGTTGAAGACAGAAGCAGTGAGCTGGAAGATGAGATGCATAGCAACTGCATACAACAAAAGAGACTGGAAAATACCCTTAAAACAAACAACCAGACAATGGAAAAAATCATCAAAGATTATGAACAGATAAAAATAGAAGTCTGCTCTTTGTCCTCTTCCAGAATAACCACACAACATTAATCATCTTGTTCTACCTCATGAATTGCTGGAGAAAATAAAAATTAATGGTACCAGGACCAAACAACCATATGAACATTGATTGGGATTAAAAAAAAATGACCCAACTTAAACATCAAACCTAAAGTCAACAACAGAATTGATACCCTATCTACAATAATCTATACACAGAGGGGAACAGTTTCACTAGCATTCTGGGCACAAGGGGGATATATGGAACATATGCTGGGAATAGGGTTGGAGGAAGGAGCACAACCCTGGTGATGGGAATGGTGCTGATTCATTGTCATTATGTACCTTAAATACTACTGTGAAAGATTTGTTATTCACTTTTTGGTCACAATAAAAATTATTATAATATAAAAAATTTTATAAATTCTTTGGATAATAAAAAAATTAGAACTCTGTGCATATAACTGACACAATTTCCTGCAACAGTACCATGAACCAAACTCACCCTGGAAAATTCATAATGCTACTCTGGAACCAACTTGCTCCAGTTTTGATATGACATCCCGAAAATAAGAAAACAGAAAAACTTAATCTAAAAGCAGGTTGGCCTAATTCATCACTTAATGGTAAAATGAAACCAGAAGAAACATTGTTCTTAGATCTGTGCAAAAACCAAGATCGCAAACTACAGAAGACTGACTTTGACAACCATGACTGGGCAGAATTTAGTCTGGGACCAATAAGAAATACTCTAGCCTAGTTTTCAGCCTAGGAGTTGTACAAAACCCAAATCTCTAATTCCAGAGGTATGATTTTTCACAACTGTGACTGAGCAGAACTTCTGGAACCATAATGAAAGAGTCTATCCTAGGCTATGTCAGAGGATCTGCGCAAAAACCAAGACCACTAATTACAAAAGACTGATTACAACAACAGTAATGGAACAGAACTTTTAGAACTGTAGAGAAAGACTCTATTCTACGTTTCGTCCTATAACCTGGTAAATACTAAGATCTCTAATTAAAGAGGCATCATTTTATCATCCACAACTGAGCAGAAAATTTCCTGGCACCATAAAAGGACTATGGGGTGTGCAAATGAGCGTGTATGGGACCTGTAGTTGTTCCCATGACAGTATGCTTCAGGGGCAAAGAAACTTTGTATCTCTTAGGCTAAGGGAATTTCTTTTTTAATTTCCCTAATACTTACTGGGACTTTGCAAAAAACAGAAAAAAGAAAGAAGAAAGAAAGAAGAAAGGAAGGAAGGAAGGAAGGAAGGAAGGAAGGAAGGAAGGAAGGAAGGAAGGAAGGAAGGAAGGAAGGAAGGAAGGAAGGAAGGAAGGAAGGAAGGAAGGAAGGAAGGAAGGAAGGAAGGAAGGAAGAAAGAAAGAAAGAAAGAAAGAAAGAAAGAAAGAAAGAAAGAAAGAAAGAAAGAAAGAAAGAAAGAAAGAAAGAAAGAAAGAAAGAAAGAAAAGAAACAAACCTTTTTATGTAGTTGCTGGTTTTTATTTTTGACCGTTTTTTGTTTATTTTTGTTTTGTTTTGTTTTTTGTGTGTTTTTATAGTTGCTGGTTTTGGTGTTTTGTTTTGGGGAGTTGTTGTTGGTTTGTTGGATTTTTTTGTTATCTCTTCTTTTTTTCCCTTTCTTCTTTAAATTTATATTTATAATATCTAGATGGACTCCTTCCAGTTTTTTCTTCACAATAGAAATAGAATCACAAAACTTGAAGTTTCTTGTTCTGCCTCATAAATTGAGGGGAAAGTGGATGGAACCAGGACTGAACAGTCATATAAACATTGAATGGAAATGACCAGACTTAAACACCAAACCAAAGTCAATGACAACAAAATTAATACCTCATCTTCAACAAGCTATACACAGAGTGGAGCAGTTACACTAGCAGTCCAGGGGCAAATGAGGGAGGTATGAGATGCATGCTGGGAAGAGGGGTGAAGGAGGACAACACTGATAGTGGAAATGTCCCTGATTCATTGTCATTATGTACCTTAAATATTACTATGAAAGATTTGTAATTCATGTTGGTCACAATAAAATTTAAAAAATAAAAGAAGTCTGTGATAAACTCAGTAGAAATAAATAAAAATTATTTGAGTCCCAGATGCACAGGAAGAAAACTCCAAGAAAAATCAACAGTTGAAAATATCATTGCAGAAAAACTCCCAGAGATAAAGAGTGCTTGAAGCCAAATACTACATGCCCACAGAGTACCAGCTGAAAAAGATGTAAATAAAAACATGCCAGACTTACATTCAAGTTTGAAAGACATACAACTTTACATATAAACAACAGCTAAGGAATTATATGACTCAAACCAAACTTAAAAGAAAAACTGAAAGGTCTACTTTAGGCAAGGCAGACTCAAGACACCAACCTATTACAAAAAGATGACAATAAATCCCATAAAAATTATCTCTCTCAATATTAATAAACTAAATGCAACAGTTAAGAGACACAGAAGAACAAAATAAATCAAAATATTGAATCAACTTTTTTCTACCTCAAGAACACATTTTTATAGTCAACATCAACTCAACATAGACTCAACTTTGGAGAATAATTTTTCAAGAAAGAACTCTTAATAAAGCAGGACTGACCTATTTATACAAGATAGCACAGACTTTAGATGTAAAAGGTGATAAGGGACAGAGATAGATGCTTCTTTATAATCTAGGGATATGTGCACTAGGAAGAAATCATATTCATAAGAATATATGCACATTTGAAAGACCAGAAAAATACTTAAAACAATTGCTGACAGACTTGAAGTAAGACATCAATAGCAACCCGCAACCCAATAATAGTAGGAGACTTCAAAATTACCCTGTCACACCTTTATAGGCTAAAACCCCAAAAGAATGTACTAACTCTGAAAGAATAAATGGAAGTGAATGCTTTAGTAGATATATGTAGTGCTCTCCATTTCAAGAAATCTAGATAAACATACTTTTCCAATTTGCATGGATCATTCTCCAAGATAGACCACATGCTGGGCCATAAAACATACCTCCATAAAATCAAAAGAGAAAAGAATTGTAAGAACTACCTTCTCAGATCATTGTGCACTGAAATTAGAAGTGATTCACAAACAAAAATAGAGAAAAACTTTAACATCTATAAATTAACTCAATTTTGAAAAACCAATGGGTCAGGAACTAAATCAAGGGGAAACCAAAAGATTTCTAGAACCAGATGAGAATGAAGACATCAATTATCATTATTTGTGAAACACAATATAAGTTGTATTAAGAGGAAAATTTATAACCTTATAAGCATTCATCATGAAGGACTAAGGGGTCTACAGAAATAATTGAATGGAAAAAAACTTAAAAATTTAGAAAAAGAACGGAAAAATTTATCAAAAATTGACAGATGGAAGGAAATAATGAATATTAGATCAGAAATTAATGAAGTGGAAATACAAAAAACACAATATGAAAGTTCAATGAAAGCAATAGTTGGTTCTTTGAAAAAATAAAACGATTAACAATTAACTAAACTCACAAAAAGAGAGAGGCAACTTAAAATCAATTTAAAAATTAAAAGTGAGATTCTTACAGATACTATAGAAATTAAAAGGATATTCATAAATTACTTTAAGAAACATTGTAACACAAAATATGATAACGTGGGAGAAATGGATAAATCCTTACACTCATATAATCTCCCAAGATTAAACCAAGATGATCTGTCATATCTGAACAGATCTATCACTATAGAGGAAATCAAGCTAGTAATCAAAAGTCTTCCCAAAAACAAAAGCCCAAGCCCAGATGGATTCACTAGCGAATTCTTTCAACCCTTTCAAGAGTACCTACTGAAAATCCTATCAGGATCTACCAGGAAATTGAAGAAACAGAAATACTACAAAATAGATTTTATGGAAATAACATCACCCTAATGCCCAAAGCAGACAAAGATGTCACAGAAAAATACAATAGGCCACTATCCTTGATGAACACAGATGCAAAGATTCTCAACACAATCCTAGCAAACAGGATTCAATATCTATTCAAGGTTATATACCATGAACAAATAGGATTTATCCCAGAGATGCAAGAATGATTTAACATATGCAAGCCGGCCCAGTGGTTCCTGATAGTGAGAAACTGTGAGTGTTGCTTGTGCGTATTTTTTTTACTGTTCAGTTCCTGAACCTCTCGGGAGTGGGCTGAAAAGGGCCCAGAAAAATTGCTCTCCCAGAGGCTCATTCAAGCTAGGCTGGAACGCCAAGGAACTGCTTACAATAATGAAAAACGGCTATAAGGAAGCCACTGAACTCTGCTGGAACTCCAATGCCAGCATTTATCACTGTCTCCTGTGCTGTGCTGCATTCTCGGCCTGATTTCATCGTATGTGGCTTCATCTGCAGATGCTAGCCTTTCCTGGAGATGAGTTGATATGCCCAGAAACGGAGGAGCCAAAGGAGCGCATTACTCCACTTTGATAGGTGACTGTGCACATCATTTAGCCAATGAATACAACCACAACACATAGAAAAACCAACAATACAAGTGTGACAATGGGGGAAACAATGCAGGCCAGCGCCAGACGTAGAGAATGAAGATCACAACTCCGATGACAGGAACATGGCCAACCAACCAGTCAGTCTCTCAGATAAGGAGTTTAGAGTCGAAATATGGAAGATGTTCACAGAACTCAAGGAAAGTATAGAAGAGAACACTAATAAGAATCAAGAGAATATGAAGAGAGAAATGAGAAAACTCCAAACTGAAATTTCAGTTCAAATAACAGATCTGAAAAACTCAGTAGATAAATTGAAGAAAAACATGGATGAGCTTCCCCACAGGTTAACAGCAGCAGAAAATAGAATTAGTACACTAGAAGATGAGATGAATAACAACTCCATACAGCAGAAGAGATTGGAAGAAAACCTTAAAGCAAATGATCAAACAATGGAAAAATTACTCAAAGAATAGGAACAGATGAAAATAGAAGTCTATGATAAGCTCAACAGAAACAACTTAAGAATCATTGGAGTCCCAGAGACCCAGGGAGAAAATCTCCAGGAAGAATCAACAGTCAAGAACATCATTAAAGAGAAACTACCAGAGCTAAAGAATACATGAGTTCAAATCCTGCATGCCTGAAGGGTACCAACTAAAAGAGACCCCAAAAAGACACCCCAACACATATCCTAGTCACAATGATGAATCCCACAAATAGAGACAGAATTCTGAAAGCAGAAAGATCAAAAAGAAAAATTACATTCATGGCAAATAGAATTCATTGCCTCATTAAGAAGATCATCCACTATGATCAAGTAGGTTTGATTCAAGGAATGCAAGGATAGTTTAACACCTGTATATCTACCAACATAATACACAACATCAACAACATGAAAAACAAAAATCACATGATCATATCAATAGACACAGAGAAAGCATTTGAGAAGGTCCAACACCCATTCTTTTTTTTTTTTTTTTTTGGTTTTTGGGCCACACCCAGTAACGCTCAGGGGTTACTCCTGGCTATGCGCTCAGAAGTTGCTCCTGGCTTGGGGGACCATATGGGACACTGGGGGATCGAACCGCGGTCCGTCCAAGGCTAGCGCAGGCAAGGCAGGCACCTTACCTTTAGCGCCACCGCCCGGCCCCCAACACCCATTCTTGATCAAAACTCTCAGCAAGATGGGAATGGAAGGAACCTTTCTCAATATACTTAAGGCCATCTACCACAAGCCAGTGGCAAATATTGTCCTCAATGGAGAAAAACTAAAAGGCTTTATTCTATATTCTGGCAAAACACAAGGCTGTCCTCTCTCACCACTCCTATTCAATATAACACTGGAAGTTCTTGTTATAGTGATCAGGCAAGAAAAAGATATCAAAGGAATCCAGATAGGAAAGGAAGAAGTCAAGTTCTTGCTGTTTGTAGATGACATGATACTCTACTTAGAAAACCCTAAAGACTTTACCAAAAAGCTTCTAGAAATAATAAACTCATATAGCAATGTGGCAGGTTACAAAATTAACACACAAAAATCAATGGCCTTTATATACACCAATAGTAATAAGGAAGAAATGAATATTAAGAAAACAACCTCATTCACATTAGTGCCACATTAGTGCCACACAAACTCAAATATCTTGGAATCAACTTGACTAAAAATGTGAAGGACCTATACAAAGAAAACTATAAAACTCTGCTCCAAGAAATAAGAGAGGACACACGGAAATGGAAACACATACCCTGCTCATGAATTGGCAGGATTAACATCATCAAAATGGCAATACTCCCCAACTTTAAACTTTACTACAAAGAGATAGTTATCAAAACAACATGATATTGGAATAAGGACAGGACCTCAGATCAGTTGAATAGGCTTGAATACTCAGATAATGTTCCCCAGACATACAATCATCTAATTTTTGATAAAGGAGCAAGAAATCCTAAATGGAGCAAAGAAAGCCTCTTCAACAAGTGGTGTTGGCACAACTGGTAGCCACTTGCAAAAAATTAACTTAGACCCCCAACTAACATCATGTACAAAGGAAAAATCCAAATAGATTAAAGACCTCTATATCAGACCAGAAACCATTATATATATTGAACAACACGTAGGCAAAACACTCCAGGACATTGAGACTACAGGCATATTCAAGGAGGAAACTGCACTCTCCAAGCAAGTGAAAGCAGATATTAACAGATGGGAATATAAAAAGCTGAGAAGCTTCTGCACCTCAAAGGAAATAGTGCCCAGGATACAAGAGCCACCCACTGATTGGGAGAAACTATTCACCCAATACCCATCAGATAAAGGACTAATCTCCAAAATATAGAAGGCACTGACAGAACTTTACAAGAAAAAAACATCTAATCCCATCAAAAATGGGGAGAAGAAATGGATAGACACTTTGACAAAGAAGAAATACAATGGCCAAAAGACACATGAAAAAATGCTCCACATCACTAATCATCAGGCAGATGCAAATCAAAACAACTATGAGGTACCACCTCATGCCACTGAGATTGGCACACATCACAAAGAATGAGAATAAACACTTTGGCGGGGATGTGGAGAGAAAAGAACTCTTATCCACTGCTGGTTGGAATACCGTCTAGTTCAACCTTTATGGAAATTGATATGGAGATTCCTCCAAAAACTGGAAATTGAGCTCCCATACAATCCAACTATACCACTCCTAGGAATATACCCTAGGAACACAAAAATACAGTACAAAAACCCCTTCCTTACACCTATATTCATTGCAGCTCAGTTCACAATAGCAAGATTCTGTAAACAACCAAGATACCCTTCAACAGATGAATGGCTAAAGAAACAGTGGTACATATACACAATGGAATATTATGCAGCTGTCTGGAAAGATGAAGTCATAAAATTTTCCTATACATGGATGTACATGGACTCTATTATGCTGAGTGAAATAAGTCAGAGAGAGAGAGAGAGAGAGAGAGAGAGAGAGAGAGAGAGAGAGAGAGAGAGAGACGCAGAATGGTCTCACTCATCTATGGGTTTTAAGAAAAATGAAAGACAGTCTTGCAATAATAATTTTCAACAGAAAAGAGAGGAGTGCTGGAAGTTACAGTTCACCTCATGAAGCTCACCACAAACAGGGATGAGTTTAGTTAGACAAATAACTACACTGTGAACTATCCTAACAATGAGAATGTATGAGGGATATAGAAAGCCTGTCTAGAGTACAGGTGAGGGTAGGGTGGGGGAGGAGGGAGATTTGGGAAATTGGAGATGGGAATGTTGCACTGGTGATGGGTGGCATTCTTTACATCACTGAAACCTAAACACAATCATGTATGTAATCAAGGTGTTTAAATAAAATATATATAAAAATAACATATGCAAGCCAATCAACATCAAACATCATATCAATAAAAGGGAAAGTAAATCCATATGATTATATTAATAGGTGAAGAAAAAGTATTTATAAGTTCCAACATGCATTCATAATTAAAAACTCTCAACAAGGTGGAAATGGAAGGAACTTTTGTCATTATAGTCTAGGCTATTTACCTAAAGCCCATGGCAAACATTATACTCAAGGGGAAAAATTGAAAGTTTTTTTCCTAAAATCTGGCACAATACAAAGCTTCCACTTCTTGCTACTCCTATTCAACATAGTACTAAAAGTAGTTGCCATAGCAATTATGCAAGAAAAAGATATTAAGGGCATCTATATAAGAAAGGAAGAAGTCAAGCTCTCACTGTTTGCAGATGATATTATACTATATTTAGAAAACCCTAAATATTCTATGAAAAAGCTTCTAGAAACAATAGACTTGTATAGAAAAATGACAGGCTACAAAATTATCACACAAAAATTAATAGCCTTCTTATATAGAAATAATAATGAAGAAGACATATGTATTAAAAATATCCCATAAACAATAGTACAACAGAAACTCAAACACATTGGCCTCAACTTAATTAAAGAGGTGAATGCTGGGAAGACCAGCTTATGAAATAAAATTTGCCATAAAGAGTGATGAGTGTAGCTAGAGCCCTAACAACAATGGCAACAATCATGATGATGGTTTTGTGGAGGAGAGAAGAATGCCTGGATGAGAAGTAGGCAGGGTGTGGGGTTGGGAGAGAAATGAGGGAACAATTGGTGAAGGGTGGTGAAGGGTGGTTTCTAGTTTATGACTAAAATCCAAACTTGGTGATTGAATAAAAACAAAATTAAGTAAAAGAAAACATTAAAGAATTATCTTGAGAAATAAGTTACCTAAAAATTGGGTTTATATCTCCTGGTCAGAATTTGGCAAAAATGTTAAAATGACTATTTTATTTAGTGCAAGATACAGATTCAATATAATCCACAAAAAATGTTTCATGACATTTTTAGGGCTATAGGCCAAATGCTGTTTGCTTACATATAATATTATAATTTCCTGAATAGCCATTTCAGTCCTAGGGAAAAATAAAAAGGAAGGGTTTTTCTTTTTGTTTTAGGTGGGAGTTGGTGGAAAGTTTTGGAGCTGCCACATCTGTGTTCAGGGATTACTTCTGACTCTGCTCAGAGATCATTCCTGGTTGACAAAATGTATTTTAATGAAAATAAATATATGGATATTTTAAGAGAGTCAAAGAAATAGAGAAATGGGTGTTCAATAAACATTATGGCCTTCTCCATAGAAGAAAATAAAAGCCTACTCCTGGAATTCTGAAGTACTTAAAATGGATAGATCAATCTTAGTTAAAACAACAAACGGGCCGGAGAGATAGCACAGCGGTGTTTGTCTTGCAAGCAGCAGATTTAGAACCTAAGGTGGTTGATTCGAATCCTGGTGTCCCATATGGTCCCCCGTGCCTGCCAGGAGCTATTTCTGAGCAGATAGCCAGGAGTAATCCCTGAGCACCGCGGGGGCAGGTGTGGCCCAAAAACTAAGAACAAAAAAAACAAGGGGGCTGGAGCAATAGCACAGTAGTAGAGCCTTTGCCTAGAATGTGGCTGACCCAGGATGGACTGTGCTTGATCCCTGGCATCCTATATGGTCCTGCAAGCCAGAAATTATTTTTAATGCATAGCCAGGAGTAATGCCTGAGCATCACCAGGTATGGCTCCAAAACAAACAAACAAACAAAAACAAAAAATAACAAACCAAGATTTTAATAATATTTGGGAAAATATATATTAATTGCAATACATGGTTTAATTTGAGGGGTGAGCAAAAGGGAGACTATTTATCAAGAAAAATATAATATAAAATATAAAAATTAAATATAATATTTAAGAAAAAGTAAAATATAAGGTCAATATTAATTTATTAATTGAAGTTTGTTTTATTTGTTTTTGGTTTTTGAGCCACACCTGGTGAAGCTCAGTGATACTCCTGGCTATATGCTAAGAAATCGCTCCTGGCTTGGGGGACCAAATGGGATGCCTGGATCGAACTGAGGTTTGTCTTGGGTCAACCATGTGCAAGGCAAACACTTTACCGTTGTGCCATCGTTCCGGCCCCTATATTTTGTTTGTTTGTTTGTTTGTTTGTTTCGTTTTGAGGCCACATTCAGTGATGCTCAGAGGTTACTCCTGGCTATGCACTCAGAAATCGCTTTTGGCTTGGGGGACCAGATGGGACACTGGGGGATTGAACTGAGGTCCATCCTGGGTCAGTAGCGTGCAAGACAAAACAAATAAATGCTCTACAGCTGTACTATTGCTTAGGCCCCTATTTTTTTTTTTTTAAGTAGAGGGGGATGTTTGGTAAAGTAAAACTAAGGACTAGATTGATAATATGAATTTGTTAATTTGCATGTTTATAGGCCGTTTGTGCATGGAAGAAGGTGTTCTAAGAAGAATTATATTTGCATTACAAATGAGTTTGCACAGGAAAGGAAGAAAGTGGGAGCTATCTTATTGGCAATTTTGTATCTTTGAGTCTTGAAATCTCTTTGGGACTAAGTGACAAAAAGATAATCAGAGAATTAAAAGGTTATCACCTCCCTTTCATATTAAGTCGAACTCTAATAAAAATGCATTTTTGAAGTACCAAAAAACAAAATTCTCCCTAGACACTCATCCAGAAACTTCTTTAATTATTGAGATTTTTTGACTTACGTTTCCATGAGATGAATATTGTTATAACAAGAGTCATCAAATAGATAGAGCTCAGTGCTCAATATATAAAGGAACACGTGACCCATGATCAGTTAGTTGATTCTCAAAATTAACAGGAAAGTGATGGTAACAAAAGAGAAATGCAGAAATAAAATAGTGAAACAGGTGCAGAAATGATTGCTCAAATTAATTATGAGTTTTGACAGATAGTGATACAGAAGAGACTGATAATAATAATAGTTTCTGTGGAATTTCAATTCAAAAAATATAAGAGCAATTTAATGATCAATAAATACAAAAGGCAAAATTGTTAGAACATTAAGATGAGGATAGGAATAAACTACCCAAAAGATGGTCAAAAGGGTCATGCTTCATGACATGATGCTTTGAAGGGATAAGTTTAAAAATGATTTATGGATAGATATGTCATAAATATAAAAGCCTTCGATGAAAATTTATAATAGTTTCTGTAATTATGTTAAAAAGATATGAGCAAAGGTGGAAATGATTCTATTTTATGGAATTAGGTTAGAATGAGACTAAAAGGGACATATGGTTAATGGTTTGAGAATTGGAAAATGGTTAAGCAGAAACCATAGTGTGATGGTGAGAATGTTTAAAAGCACCCCTGAGCGCTGCCGGGTGTGATCCAAAAAAAAGCTATGTTTTATAAGAATGGAGTTTTGGGGCCAGAGAGATGGAGACTCTGGCATGGAGATAGGGCATTTGCCTTGCATGCAGAGGGACGGTGGTTTGAATCCCAGCATCCCATGTGGTCCACCCGAGTCTGCCAGGAGCTATTTTTGAACTTAGAGCCAGCAGTAACTCCTGAATGCTGCCAGTGTGACCCCCCAAAAAAGAATAGAGATACTTTATTACCTAGAATATTTTAGTAGAAATAATAAGAGGACTTACTCCAAACTTAATGCAAACTGCATGCATAATACCAAAGATAAGTTTATTAAAAATATTGACTCAAAAATCATTGAAATTCTAATAACCATTTATTATTCCTATTTTATAATGTTTCACACTAATTTATACATTGGGCATTTAAATCTCCTACTTAAAAAAAAACAACACATCATTTAGGGACCAGAACAACAACATAGCAAGGTAGGGCATTTGCCTTGCACACAACCAGCCCTGGTTGGGATCCCTGCATCCCATATGGTACCCAAAGTCTTCCAGGAGTAATTTCTCATTAAAGAGACAAGAGAAACCCCTAAATGCAGCAGGGTGTGGGCTCAAAGCAAACACAAAGCATAACTGTGCTACAATAAACATGCAATGTATATATGTATGTATAGGTTAATGTCTAATATATGACAGTGTATCATGATAACTCCTAAATATACATTGTACAAAGATAATTTCTGGGCCAGAATGATAACACACTGAAAAGGGTGTTTGTCTTGCATGTGTTTGACTTGTATTTGATTCTTGGCATCCCATATGTTACCCCAGCCCTCCAGAAGCTACTCCTGAGTGCACAGCCAGGTATAACTCCAGAGTGCTCCCAGCTGTGGAATTGCAAAATCCAATATATATATATATATATATATATATACACACATATATCATTATATATGTGTATATGTATGTGTATATAATGATATATGTATAGTGTGTATATATATATACCATGACAGAATTGGCTGAGAGGAAGAATCTCCTGAGAGAAGCTAATAAGAGAAAAAGTCTTGATGGAGAGATCTAAAGTGCAAACTGGCATAAGGAACAGTCAGTGTATCAGGATTAGTGAAGTGCCAGGTCAGACATTTCTGCTGTTTTAAGGAGTATAATGAAAACAGGACTGCTTCAGTTTAGGGAAAAAAGGGAGAGACAGAATCAAATTACACAGGCCTTACAGGCATGCAATTTTCAATTGGATTCTGGAATATTAAAGATGATTAATGTTCAATATTAATATTTATCTAGTCAGAATTAGCTGTCTAAATGTAGGCTAACATGTTTTTTTTTTCCTAATTCTATCAGGTTATTAACACAAGCAAAGCTTGAGGCATTGTTGCTATTATTGCTGTTGTGTTCTTTTGTGCTCTGTGTTTTAAAGTACACCGGTAACTTACTATCTCTAATAAAATCTAGTGTAAGCCGAAGGATATAATGTTATATCGGTTAGATTCTGTGGTTTATCACAGATGGGAAAAGTATTTTAAGACGCTTAGCTATTTTGTTAAATGTTTATAACTTGCAAATTCCCAGCATTTTAGGATTATCCAAATGTGTTAACATTGATGGTGATTTTGAGAGGAAATTAGCCAAATCTATTTATCTAATAAACCAGTGGAGTCTAATAATAGCTATGAGGGTTGGCATGTATAGTCGGGCTAAGTATTTATTTCATGGAGATATGGTCATATTATCTCCCTTTGAACTTTAGATGTGCACATTCTTTCCCACCACTTTCTAAAGAGTCATTGAATAAGCTGTCAGAGCACAAATCCCTAACCTCTTTGCTATATATATATATATATATATATATATATATATATATATATATATATATATATATATATATATATATATATAAACAACATCAAAACAAAAAGTAGCCTACTAATTTTATTTTGCCAAAAGTCTGACTCTTCCAAACTTCTATTTCTGTGTTTCTCATAGGTTACAGAAGGGAAATAACTAACTCTACATTTGGCCCAGTGGTTTTGAGAGATGAGAAGTTTCAGCTTCTTGGTATGGTTTTTAATCTCTTGGGCTAATGGTTTTATAATTCAGCAATTATAGATCATTCTTGTTTAAGTAACTAGCAGTGAGGTATGTAAAGTTGTAATAATTCTGTCAGACTGAAATGGTCTGTAGCAATTTGCTAATATTTAGCTAATTATTACAGGACCTCCTACAGGGAGTTAACAGACAGAAAAGGGAAAACTGTCATTGAATGACTATTACTTCAGATATGCTTCCACATGTTTTATGCATGCAGGTTCAATCATTTCACAAAGAGCATTGTACTAGCTTTTATAAATATATTTGGCACATGAGGAAATATCTTCATGAATCAAGAAGTTGTACTGTAAGTACTGATTTTTGACCCAGATATTTTATACTCTGAAGTACGAGCCCCTCTCCCCTTTTATTCAATGTTGACACTCTTCTTTTCCCTGAAGTGAAAATATTCAAATTTTGGACACGTGTGTATTAAGAATACTAACTTCAAAAAAATGTAATTTCAATTCAATTTTGTAAAAAATGATGATGGTGAACAGTTGCTAGTTATTAATATTTCTAAGACTATTCAAGGAGTGAAATGGTAGGATAAGTACAATAATTTCAAATGTGAGGATTTTCACTTTGAAATTTAGGATGAAATATTAACATAATGATTATTTTACTCTAGACATCATGCAAGCAGCATATGTAGCATAAATATGAGCTACATTTTATACCAAACTTACTATTTATCTCCCCTAAAATTCTGAAATCAAGTAATTTTAGCATATTTAATTCCCCACAACAGCATATATGAGTCTAGGTGTTTCTGTACTCATTAATGTTTATGATCATGAATAACCTAACTTTTACACACATCACTTTTTATACATACAGGGAATTAAATGCAACTTTTGGCTATAAAATTTTATATTTTACTCATAAATATAATTTTAATCTGGCTAAAACAAAATATAAGATTTTGCTCGTCTTGGTTTTGTTTTCGTTTTATAAATTTTATTTGTGTTTGGTTATTGAGATGTACCCTGCAGTGCTTAGGACTTATTCCTGACTCTGAACTCTGGAATCATGGCTGACAGGGATTGGGGAGTCATATGGGATACTGGGGATAAAACCTTGGGGGGCAGCATTCAATGCAAACATCCAACCATATTTCACTTCAAATATGGTGTTAACATTTTTTTTGTTGTTGTTCTATGGGAATTCTTTCATTTTTATTCTTTTTTCTTTTAATCAAAGTGGATTACAAATATTTCACTGTAATATTTTAGGTACATAGTGATAATGAATTAAGGGCATTCCCACCACCAATGTTGTCCTCCCTCCATCCCTGTTTCCAGCATGCATCCTATATCCCCCTCTTTCAACACACAGGCTGCTAGTATAGGTGGTCCTCTCTGTGTCTAGTATGTTGTGAATTGGGTATCAATTCTGTTGTCATTGGCTTTGGATTTGGTGCTTAAGTTTCAAACTTTTTTTTATTTTTACCTAATGTTCATGTGACTGTTTGGTCTTGGTATCCTCCATTATTTCCTCCTCCATTTGTGAGGTGGAGCAAGGTGGTTCAAGTTGTGTGGTTCTGTTTAAAGGAAAGAAAAGAAAAAATAAAAATAAACTAATAATAAAATAAAATGGGGCAAAAATCGAACAAGCAAAAAAATTAGGGGAGTCTTTCTAGAGGCTATACCTATCAGTTTAAGAGCAGAGAAGGAAAGGAAGAAAAACATAACAACAGTACAAAAAATAAAAATAAAATAAAAGATAAAACAATGAAAAAAAGGAAAAATCAAACAAAAAACTTGAAAAGCACCAGAGCAATAAAGACAGCAGCCATACAATAACCATGGTCCTAAAATAGAAAGCAAAATAAAGCCCAAAAAGAGAGAAGAAAAAAAAAAAACAACAGAAAACAACAATAACAAAACTTAAAAAAAATAATTTGATTTGTGCTTCTCTCTTTTTTTTTTTTTCATAGGCACAGTAAAGATTGCAGGGATTAGAAAGGGAATTCCCTTGGCCTAAGAGAGATTTAGGTTTCTCTGCCCTTGAAGAATACTGTCATGGGAATAACTATGGGACCCATACATGCTCTTTTACTCTCCCCTAGGTCCTTCTGTGGTGTCTGGAAACTTTCTGCTCTGTTGTGGGTGATAAAATCGTTAATATTTTTATTTGTATTTCAAGAAGAAGAGGGTTCATTTTAGTAAAAAATATTTTAAATCTTTAAAAAATAACTGCATATTCTTTGAATAAAGATACCTTTCTCAATTATTTTTAGTGCTTAATAAATATCTATTTAAGACAGTTTTAAATAACTCTTGGGAATATACCTTAGGAGCCCAAAAACACAGTGCCAAAATTTCTCTGCATTTGTCTGTTCACCATATTATTATTCATAATAGACAGATTAGGCAACCCAAATGCCTGAGAACAAATGAGTGTATAAAAAAAAACATCTACATGGTGAAATACTACACAACTGGTAGGAAAAACTCATGCCTGACATTTACTTTTACATGAATAAATATGGAAAGTATTATGCTTGGTGAAATAAGTCAGAAGAGGAGGGGTAGATAAACATGATTGCACATATTTGTGAAATATAAAAAAGGATAATATAGTTATAATATCCAGAGACAATAGAGATGGGGGCCAAGAGAACCAGTTCATGATAAAAGCTTGCCACAAAGATCAGGAAAGTGCAGTTAGGACAGAGAAGGGACCACTATGAATATGATTGTTTGAAATGGTCACTCCAGACAAGAACTAGGTGCTGAATATAAAGTGGTGTGCATGATACCCTTCCATTAACAATACTGCAAACCAGTGTCTATAAGAGGAGTAGGGGGAGGAGGAAGAGAAGGAGAAGGAGAAAAGGAAGAGAAGAACTAGAAAGAAGAAAACTAAGAAAAAGAACTGTAAGAAAAAGAATGTCTGCCATAGAGGCAGGCATACACCTTTATTATTAACAACCTTGTAAACCATGATTTTTAAATAAACTAATTTTTGAAAATTTAAAAAATCAGAGAAATTCTGGGGACATTTTGGGAAGAAATTATGTACTAGTGAAGGGATGGTATTGGAAATTATATGACTAAAATTCAATCATGAACAACTTTGTAACTATTTCTAGTGATTTAATTAAATAATTTATTTATTTAAAACAAAAGTGGTCACTACCCAAGTGAAGAGACACCCACTCAAGCTCTCACCTCGTTCCAGCAAGAAAATACAACCAACACCCCGACTGACCCATGCAGTGTGGTCCTCCTAATCACCTCTCCCTAAAGTGAACTGTGGCTTGATACCGGAACTAGCTCCAAAAGACCCCCACTGCAAGAACTAAACCCAAGACCTCCCTGTCTGTACCCCACAGTTCAAAAGGAAAATTCAAAAGACAATGGGGAAGCCTATACTTTCATCATAAGTATAGACCTATATAATGCTATCTCTTATCCTGTTTCTCCCCCAAATGTGATCTCCTGTATCACTTTCTTCCTTTTTCTTTTTTTCTTTTTTCTTCTTTTTCTTTTCTTTTTTATTCTTGTTCATTTTCTTTGTTTTTTGTTTTGTTTTGTTTTGTTTTGTTTTAGTTTTTGTTTTTTGATTTGATTTGTTTTTGCTTCTTTTGGGTAACTCCTGGTGGCACTTGGAGGGTGCTTCTGGCTCTATGCTCGGAGATCGCCCCTGGTGGGCATGGGGGACCACGTGGGATGCTGGGATTTGAGCCACTGTCCTTCTGCAGGAAGGACAGATGCCTTGTCTCCATGCTATCTCTCCTGGTCCCAATTTATTCCTTTAATTATGTCTTTTATTTAATCTGTTTTTTAAGAAATTTTTTCTTTAGATATGTGTAAGCATATATATTTTTAGTTTTTCTCATGTGTTTTCTTCTATCTCCACTCCCAAATCCACCAGCAATATAATGTAGCACCACTTCTTCCTGTAAAGACATATTAAACAAAGGGGAAATTTTACGTGTAAAAACAAGCTCTTATCTACTAGGGATAAGAACTCATACGTAAACTCATACATAAACAACACAGGGACATCTCCCACCCTGAACGTATGTCATGTGGAACCAACTTAGACTCCAGGGAACTAGACACCCACCGTCCAGCCTTGACTCCTGGATCCCAGACATAGAAATGACAGAGTTCTCCACAACAGCTCCAGGAACCAAATCCCCTCCAGGGCATTCATGATGCTGTACTGACGCCAACACGCACCAGTTCTAAATTGATAACCTGATGAGGAAATGGGAAGAACTTGATCTAAGAGCAAGTTGTCCTTCCTCATCAGCCAACGATAAGACAAAATCAGAAAACATGTCACACTTTGATCTGTGCAAAAGCCAAGATCGCTATATACAGATGACTGGTTGTTACAACCAGGAATTGACAGTGCACAACAACAACAGCAACAAAAAGCTCTAGCCTAGCTTTTGGTCTATGATCTGTTCAACAAACAAGATCTCCAACTCCAGAGGTCTGACTGAGACAACTGCAACTGAACGTGTCTTCCGGAAACATAACGAAAGACTTTTTCCCAGGCTCCATCCTAGGAGCAACATAATGACCAAGACCACCAACTACAGAAGATGGATTAAAACGACACTGAAGAAGCAGAACTGCTAGAACCACAAAGAAAGACTTCATCATAAGCTCCATTCCTGGAGCTGCACAAGATCTAGAGATCTTGATACAGAGGTCTGATTTTACCATCCAAGACGAGGCGGAAGTCTTCCATACACCACAAAAGCACCGAAGGGAGAGTAAATGATCATGCAAGGAGTCTACAGTTAATCCCATGACAGTATACTTCAGGGGTGGAGAAACCCTGTATCTCCTAGGCCAAGGGAATTCCTCTATAATATCCCAAATAGTTAATTTGCCTAGGCAGGGGAAAAAGAAAAAAAAAGCACAAAATAATCATTTTTCCACATATTTATTGATTGATTGTTCAATTTTTTTGACGTCTTTATTTTGGTGTAGATATTGAAGTTGATGTCTCCAATTTTATTTTATCTTATCTTTTTCTTTTTTATACTCCAGCATGGTTTGATTTCAGAATCGAGACTATTTTGTTGTGCTTGTCTTTATTGCTGTAGTGCTCACTGAATATTTAATTTGATATTTCTTTCTGTATTGTTGTGGTGTTTAAATTACCTTTTTCATGTCCTCTCTCAAACTGAGGTTGAAAGCCTAGAAGGACTCTGCCCATTTTCAGCGTATTTGACTTATTTATTTATTTATTTTCTTATTTTGTACCCCATTCTATTGCTTTTCTTTCCTTCAAACAAAACCACATAACTCGTTTCATCTAGCTCTGCCTCTTAAATAGAAGGAGAAACAAGGGAGGGTACCAGGACCAAATAGATATATGATTGCTAATAGTAAGCTAGACAAAGAGGGGACCACCTACTCTAGCAGCCCCGGGGGGTGTTGGTGGGGTATATATGTTGCAGAAAGGGAACTGGGATGGAGGGAGGACAAATTTGATGATGGGTATTCCCCTGATTCAATGTTAATATGTACCTAAAATACTACTATGAAAGATATGTAAGCCATTATGATCAAAATAAAAATAAAAAAAACAACAAAAGTGGTGAATAACAACATATATGCAATGGTTTACTTAAACTTAATTTCTTTATTTTCTCCCCCCCAATTTCTTTACTTTAAGATACGTAGGTAACTTTTTTTATTGTTTTTTGTTTTGTGTTTTAGTATTATTGGCAATGGTAAGTCAACTTGGCCTGAGGGTAGTAATTAGCAGCCCAGTCAGAGGTTGCTAGTGATTTTTTTCATTTATTTGGGAATAGTTTATTAAATAAGTTTATTGAATATTAGGTGGAGAGGACTTTAGAATTTTGCTCTTCATTTATAGTATAGAAATAAGTTAACAAAGTAAAATTAAAAGATAAAGAAACAAGCCTTTCCCAGACAGTTTTAAAAAGAATGCAATGCTAGGTGGCACAAGTGATAGGGCATTTGCCTTGCACACTCTAACCTAGGACTGACTGCTGTTCAATCCCCTGGCTTCCCATATGGTCTCCCAAGCTAGGAGCGATTCCTGAGCGCATAGCCAGGAGTAACCCCTGAGCATCAACGGGTGTGCCCAAAAACCAAAAATAAAGAATACAATGTTAATATATAGTATTAGCTAATATATGGTAGAATGTATTTCAAACCTTTATTAAAAAATTTTTAACATAGAGTTGAAAAGGTATTTTAAAAAACACTTTTAAAAAAGTGCTTTAAAAATTAAAAAAAATATAGTCATATCTTAATGCTTAATTTTCTTTTCTTGTCCGAGTAATAAATGAATTATGAAGTCTATACTTCATATGGAGGCAATATAATGATACTAAAACAGTAAGCAAACAACCAAAATAGAGGTGTCTGCTGAGAAATGTTAAGTATATGTAGTTTCTGGCCTACAGAGATTGATACTATAACAGCATTTTCTAAGTTAGAAATGAGAGTTTTAGGGGAGGGGAAGTCGTAAGTGGGGTTATTGGTGATAGGAGATAATGTTTGGAGAGATGCTCATAGTGTTCTCTGTGCACATATATAAGAAATACGGAAAGATTTCAAGTTAATATCTGTTGAGTTAAATAATTAAGGATGGAGCTGGATGGCGATGGATGGAGGTGGATTTCTCTGTCTGCCATCCCAGGCCACGTGGCTCAGCAACCCCCATGCAGCCGGGGAGTCGCCCAGGTGAAATCACTCACTCACAGGCAGGCTTCAGGAAGAATCATCTTTATTTAGGCCCTAGCCACCACATGTGTGTGGCCTACTCATAACCTTTCAAGCATACAGCCATTCTAGGCTTGCCCTGCGTCTTATCCTCTTTCAGCCATCTCCCTCAGAGAGCCCAGCAGGGCCAAAAGGCAAAAAGCCCTTAATCCCCTGGCTTCTGGGTTTATCTACCTATTCCAAGACCCCTCCCAGGAATGGGCTGGGTCTTGGAAGTAAGGTCACACCTATTATCCGGTTCCCAAGACCCCTCCCAGAAATGGGTGGGTCTCAGATAGGTATTCTACAATATCAAGTCAATAAGTTTACATTAAAGCTCAATATAAGACAAGATCATCATCTTACCAAGTTTCACTTTTGTTATTCTTGTTAAAAAACAGGAATATTTATATCATATTTATAATCGTGGACAAAACTTTTAAAAAAGAACACCTTAACCTTTATTTGAAGACTTGGAGGAAGTTCAGAGACGTACTATTTAAAGATGTTGAAATTTAAATGAAATTTATCTAGCACTTTCCTTTCTAAGAGACTCGTAAGTAGACTAATGTGGATGTTTTCATTTAAATAAAATTAAATTTTAATTGTAATTTATTGTCTGCACTTCACGAATTTCATTTTAAGTGATCAATTGTACGAGCCTAGTATGAAAAGTCTTTCCTCTGAAAAAAATCCCATCAGACGGGGCCGGGCGGTGGCGCTCGAGGTAAGGTGCCTGCCTTACCTGCGCTAGCCTAGGAGACGGACCGCGGTTCGATCCCCCGGCGTCCCATATGGTCCCCCAAGCCAGGAGCGACTTCTGAGCGCATAGCCAGGAGTAACCCCTGAGCGTCACCGGGTGTGGCCCAAAAACCAAAAAAAAAAAAAAAAAAATCCCATCAGACACAGTTGATCCCAAATTTCAAGATTCCAATTTAATCTCAGAACTTCATTATTAAAGCTAGAGATATAGTACAGGAGTTTACAATGATTGCTTGGCATGTTGCCAACCCTGACTTGATCCTTGGAATTGCATAAAGAGCCTGAAGCATATGCAGGAAAGCAGGAATGATGCCTGAGCACAAAGCCAGAAATAAACACTGATCATTGTCAGGTCTGATTCAATCTGCACCCCCAGCAGAAGCATTAGTTTTCATACTTTCACAAGTGTGTAAGATTTAAATGAAAGTACAAAAAACCTCAAATAATAAAGGTGATATCCCTTACCTAAAACACAAATCGTCCATTTGCTAATGGAAAATGGAAAAGACTAAAAGATATTATTATAAAATTGCATACTACTATGCTGTGATACACTACCCAACTTTCTTTATTCATTTGTCCTTGAATGCACTTGGATATTTTTACATTTTTGCTGTTAAGCATAGTTTTGTAATGAACATATACATATGATACACAGAAGATAAGATATACATATTTGTAAGTTATTTTAAGTAATTTAAGTCACTTTAAGTTATTATTTTTGTAATTGTGGGATGAATGAAAGGAAGTAGAATTGGGCTAAGTGCAACTAGAGGGTACAATGTTCAGCAAAATAATTTAGAGGGAAAAGAGCTGATATAGTTGGTAGTACTCATTCGTACTTTATGAAGAAACAAAACAAGAGAATAAACAGTATCCAGTGAGAAAAGACCTTTGAACTATGATTCTAGAACTGAAATTACCAAATGCTCAAGGAGAAAGAGATTTAATGTGGGAAGGTAATATCAGTGACAGGAAGGAATAGAGGGTCTTTGGCTCTTTAGTGGCTGTGAAGGCACAGTAACTGTTCCCCAAAATTATTTTAGCCTTGTTATCTAGAGTAGAATTAATCTTTAAAAGATGTATTTGAATTCTAAGAAAATAATTTAAAGTAATTGAATAGAACCGGTATAAAGGAAGAAAACATTTTTTATGTCAGATACTGACATATGAGGTGTTTTTTTTTTTTAATAATTAAATAATAAAACCATTTTACAACTTTGTGCTCCTCACTCTGCTCCACCACTATTGCCAAAACGTGGAAGGTTAAGAAAGCTAAATGTATTGGCCTCTGGGCTATAGTTTAGACTGAGACATTTTCCTTAGGAGAAAGCAATTTTACATTCTTTCATCTTGGATTGGCCTAAGAAAGAGCTTTAAGAATGCTTTTGAACTGATAAGCACCCCAGACCACTAAATGAAACATAGAGGACAGTATTGTAAGGGACCTCTCTTTTACCTATAATCACCTTTATCTTTACTAAATATTAAAAAAACCACACATTTGCTGGCACTGTTCTACCATTGTACATTCAGGTGTTGTTTCTCTATAGTTATGTTATTCAAATTGATATGCTCATGCCCCAACATTCTTCATTACAATAACTAAACATAGCTATGAAGTCCTAATTCTACCAGATCTAAAACCAGACACCCACTTGCTCTTCAGAAGCTTGCTCTAACATGTTGTAATGGTTAGAAGTGATCCCAACTCATATTAGTTTATTTTTTTAATCGTTGGTTTCATTTTAATTCATTTTGTTAATAAAGTTTGCTTTTTTTCATTCATTTGTTACTTATTTTCTGGATATCAATGATAACCCAAAGACTACAAGCCACGTGCAAGAGAAAACAGACAAGTTGCAGGGTAAGTAATTTCCAAAGAATGAGTGGAAGAATATATTCTTTCTGAAAAAAATCTCGTATAAAAATCTGATAAGTACTATATTTAAAAAAATCAAATTAAGTTATTTAGATGACAAGGACATAAAGCTATTTATAAAAGGAAAATATAAAGTTGGCATAAGACTTTCCACAATTTGAGAAGCATAAAATCATAGTCTTAAGAAAAATATTGAAGCCCAAGAATATTCTTTGTAAACCAGCTATCAATCATATCTGAGAGCAACAGATAAGCAATAACAGACAGAAAAGAATTACAAATATTTTTAACTATATAGCTTCTGTAGAAAAAAAATTCAAAAGCAAACTTGAAAAAGTATTTTATTCTATTGAGTAATGAACCAAGCAGAAAATTGAAAATGAGGATTATGTGTTACAAAATAAAATATGAAGTGGGATGCATGCCATGGCATAGCCAGCAAGGCTCAGTATGTTTTGGGTGACTTGGTAAAGTATAGAGTGGGGTATTCTGGTAGCCTGGAGAAAAAAAAATGCTTCTACCTTTGCTCCACATGCCTCAATGCCTCAGTCACTCAGAGAAATATCTGATATGAACGTGACTGATAAAATCAGTTCCAAGTATCTACCTAAGCTAGTAAGTAAGCAAGGCAGGCTACTCCTGAAGCCCATTTATTCTTCAGAAAGGGAAAAATGCCATTAACGTCCAATTTATCAGGGAATCTTGAACTCAGGTGTGAAAGAAGAATTGCTCTTTGAAGGAAAATAAGTCAGTCCTCACCTCCATACAGGCATTCCAGATCCCATTGCTTTCAATTCGTGAAAAAGTGTTTAGTTTGAAAGAAATGTAGAGAGCTGTGAGGAGAAAGAAAAAGAGATATGTTGTTCAAGAGGGAATGAAGGTTTCTCCAGAGTGGAAAAAGCACAGAATGGCTTTTTTGAGATGGTTAAATAGAATTTCTCTACATTTTCTAGGTTTGGAGTTCTCCACACATATAAAAATTAATCTGGGCATTGTCACAGGGAAAGTCTCAGGCTCTTCTTGCTTATCCTATCCATGACTTGTAGATTCTCTTTTAGCTTCTCCTTTCCAGAGGGGTCCACCTTTTCTGGGTGGTGCCAGATTTTCTAAACTAAAGGTTGCTTTATTATCACCCTATCTAAAATGTTCAAGATTTGCATCTTAAAGAAATGTGTTCCTCAGCTTAGGGTTACTTTAGGGCTGGCCAGTTTATTAAGTTTGATTACTTTCCAAAAACTATTTGGGCCTCCCTTTAACAAATATTTATTTATTATTTATAAATTTTTTCAATTTGGAGTTCTTGCTTATCTGCAATTGCCTTATTGAAAAGATCCTTTCTCAGAAAGACTAAAACAACCTTCAATAGTCTCCAATCTCAACGTTGTCCCCAATTTTCTATCTCTTCTTAAAATCTATACAAGTTCCCATCTACAAATGCAGCCAGGATTGAACATTTCATCTATGTAGACTACCTACATCCACACACACACACACACACACACACCCTTTTTAAGGATTCCACCGTAGCTTTAACCTTTGACAACTTCTAGTAGTAAGCAGCAAGATGATTTCTTAGTCTTTATTTCCCTGCTGCAGTTAGGGAGGATGAGATGAAAAATATGGCCCTAAGGAAACTAATTATTTGTACAGAATGCCAAGCAATCTTGAAAAGACTGTATGGCCTAGTAAACAGTAAGATCCACCCTTTGCCTGGAAGACAGAGCCAGAGATCAAAAGATTTTATCTCTCCCCTCCTCATTTCTTTGTTTTGTTTTTAGGCCACAGCCCGCATTGCCCAGAGGTTACTCCTGGCTCAGGAATCACTCCTGGTGCAGCTCAGAGGTTTATATGGGATTCTGGAAGAGAACCCTGTCAGTCACATGCTAAGCAAAAAAATCCATCCCCTGTACTATCACTCCTGGCTCCCTTCATTTTTTTTTTAATGGCCCACATTATTGGAACATACTAAAGGAATGCTCACTCACCCCATGTGTGTTAAAATGGTAAACAAAAAAAAAAGTAAAAGCTTCTGCCTTTCTGGAGAATTCAGAGAGACTCAGTCCACAATCTAAGGGCTTTTCTGTCTTCTTTTTCACTGTCTGTGCCTTCTCATAAATAAAATATTGTTCATGTGTGTTGAAAAGATAAAGAGAGAGAAAAAAGGAATCAATATCTAAATTAGTGAAATGTTAAAAGCAATAGAAAAATCAAAAAATTCTAAAATTATTTAACATATTTTAAATTATAATATTAAAATATAAATCTTAGTTGAACAGGCAAAAGTTTTGCTTGCAAAATTTTTTATTTGTATATGTGTGCAGGCCTCACATAATATTTAAGTTTTGTTTTTAATTGATAAAGATAAAGATAACATTTAAAGGGGTAATAAACAGATAGAAATAATTAAGTAAAAACAAAAATTAGTTTACATATAAAATCACTTTACATATAAACTAGCTAAAAAATAATTTCCAGACTGTAATCATTAAAAACAAGTTGGATACATAAGAAACAAATTTGAAATCATACAAATAAAATGAAAATCTGAAACTAACATTTTAATGAAATAAAATTGAATACCACAAGTAAATACACATGGCTAAAATGTTGATCCTGAGCCCAATTCATTCTCTTTACTAAGCAAGCACATGATGGTTTATTTCTTTAGCAACACTTAGTCTTCTCTAAGATTTTAATTGCTATTCTTTCCTTTGAAATGTTTCTTAAAGCAAAAAGAAATACATTCTAATTTCCACTTCTTATTACCTTTTTTAATACCTATATTAATAGGTAATATTAGAATATAGCAACAATCAAAAAGTCATATATATGGAAGAATTTTCTATGCTTCCATTTAAGTTGATATTTTATTCAGTGAATATTACCTTATGAAAACATATCCTTCATATTGAAAGTGCTGATATATGATATATATATGAAATATATTCATTTAACAATTGTCATGAATTTATCTTACATAACATTCCCAGAATTTAGAACTGATCATAAGTAATCTGTCAAATTGCCGTTTTAGCCCCTGCAGCAACTGACTTGTCTATATGATACAACTATGTGCCTCATTTCTTATTATTGACCAATAAGAAACTTTCTTTCCATTGATTTTCTTTTTTATTGCTTTTTGTTTGTTTGCTTATTTGTTTTATAATTTAGGGCCACACCCAGTGGTACTCAGGGGTTACACCTGGCTCTGCACTCAAAAATAGAGAGTGAGAACAATGTGAATGAATGAGGGAAGTAGAAAGCCTGTCTCAAATATAGGCGGGGGTGGGGGTTGGGTTTGGGGGGGCGGGAGGTGGGAGGTGGGAGATTTGGGTCATTGGCGATGGGAATGTTGCACTGGTGAAGGGGGGGGTGTTCTTTATATGACTGAAACCCAACTACAAGTTCATGTTTGTAATCAAATTGAGCAAATAAAGATATTAAAAAAAAAAGAGAAATTGAGGGTGAGTTTGTGTCATCGATAGTCTTCCTTTATCCATGATCTGCGAGACAGACAGATAGACAGAAATAGAGACTGAGATATAGAGAGAGACAGAAACAGATGGAGATTGAGACATACAGAGATGAAGGCATAGAGACAGAGAGAGAGAATAGAGATGAGACAAAGTATCAGAGAGAGAAAAAATAAAGGGGAGACAAGGAAAGTCCATCTCTTATAGTTAACTGGAAATGTTAAGATCTACTGTAAAGATCACTTCTGTATTCTTTTTGCCTGCATCTTATATAAACCAGGCCCATAGGATAGAGAGAGAGTGTAGTGGGTATGGAGCCTGCCTTGCATGTTGTTGACCTGGATTTGATCCCCTGAGCACTCCCAGGAGTGATCTCTGAATACAAAAGTGGTAGTAAGCTTTGAGCACAGCTGAGTGTGGCCCTAAATCATGAATGAATGAATGAATAAATAAATAAATAAATAAATAAATAAATAAAGGGATCTGAGTTTGGTTTTTTATTTCTACATGTGATGATTTTTCTTGAACACTACTTACTTTTTTAATTTATTTATTATATTTTTTCTTTTTTTAAAATATAAACTCTTTATTTAAGCACTATGATTACAAACATGATTGTAATTGGATTTCAGTCATCAACAGAATACCCCCTTCACCAGTGCAACATTCCCACCACCAATGCCCTCCCCCCTTTATATTCCCAGCCTGTATTCGAGACAGGCATTTTACTAGTTACTTTTTTTTTTTAATTTAGTAAGCTCTTCTCTCTTTTTTTTTTTAAAGGATAAGAGTTAAAAAAAAATACAATAATAATGGTGTGAGAGTGGCAATTGTTATTGTTTGCATAGGCCCAGCAAAATATGGGGAAAGTGGGAAAAAAAAAAGCCTTGGCCTAAATACAAGGATACCGTACCCCTGAAGTTTTCTGGCATAAGACAGACTCTGGGCTCCAGGCATACTAGGTTTTTTCACCCCTGAGTCATTCTCTGTGGTTCTGGTGAAATTTTTTCGCACATTAGCTGTTGTTGATGTCAGGTTTCTGTAGTTCAAGATTCTGGTTTCTGTGCATTTTCTTCAAGTCAGGATGATGTGGAGCGTCCTCTAGTTTCACTTCACCATTAGATGCAGAGAGCCCTGCCCTGCAAGCAGGTTGTTGCTGTTGCTAAAGTCGTCTGGTTGTTAAGAGAACAAGTCTTTGGAGTAAGTCAATACCAGGGCAGCGGTAGAATTTTCTCTGGTAGAGGTTTGCTTCCTGGTAATGTTACAGACAACTGTGGTTGTTTCCATAGATGGTATCCATGGTGTATGAGCAATGCCCATTCTTCTGAGATCTGAGCCAAGTCATTATGCCAATGTTCAGGGTATAAAACCTAACTGCATTACAAAATTTGTGTTCCTATCTCTATTAGATACTAAATTGTTTGCATATGTAATATTTTCCCATTTTAATGTGTTTATGCAAAAGGGGGACAATGCCATAAGGTATTATTGGTGCATCTGGGGGCCAAGGGAACAAGTTCAACAATTCCCGTAACTTGGTTCTAACATGAACTCTAAACAGAGGACTCTTTTACCAGAATTCCCAAATGAACAGATCACAAAGAAAAAAGAAAAAAAAGTGGAAAAATTTGTCACTATATAAGATGATATTCAAAAAGAGTTATAGCTGTTAAGGGAATTCATCTAAGATATACAAAGGAGATATACATGTCCCTTTTATGTCTTTAGAAATCGTTGGGCAAACGCCTTACCTCCATGCTATCTCTTGGCCCCTGTTGATGTGTTTCTCTTCCTTTTTACTTTTCTTCTCTCAAATTAATATTTATAGCTTCTAGAAGGACCCCACCCATTCTTTGCTTGTTTAATTCTTACCCCAATTTTTTAAATTTATTTTTTCTTTTCCTCAAACAGAACACATAACTTGAATCAACTTGTTCCACCTTTCAATTTGAGGGGAAAACAATGGAGGGCACCAAGACCAAAGAGTGGTATGATCACTAAGTAGTAATAAAAATAATCGGACTTAAATACCAAACCCAATACAATGACAACAGAATCGATACTCAATTTACAATAAGATAGACACAGAGGGGACCACTTATACTAGCAGCCCCGGGGGGTAAGGGAGAGGAATATGGGATTCATGCTGGGAACAAGGGTGGAGGAAGGACAACTTTGGTTGGAAGGACAACATTGATCCAATGTCAATATGTACCTAAAATATTACTATGAAAGACATGTAATCCACTTTGGTCAAAATAAAAATCATTATTAAAAAAAATCATCAGGGGAGAGGGTGTTGAATCCAGGACACCACTTCCGTCTGTTATTTGGCCTTCTGGAGTCTGCAAAATGACTCCCTGCAGTCCCATATCAGGAAATGTCTTTGAGTGGGGATTTCTCAGAAACTGAGTATGGTAGCAATCACAGGTACACAGTGAAGGAAGGTGGAGGATAGGAGGCCACTGAGATTAGATATATAGGAACTAAGTATTGGTTTCTTCTTAGGCTGAGAGTCTTTTTTCACTTTGGGAGCTGGCTGGGAGCTGGCTTGAGTAGGGATAATGATCTGCTTCATGAAGAGACAAGAACTGAGGGTAAAAAGGGTAAAATGGTGGGGTAATAGGCAGTGGGGGTGAGGGAGTAAAGGACTAGAAATTAGCTTGTAAGGTGGTGAGCCGGGGGGAAGGAAAGTATACAACTCAGACATTCTGTATATTGTAAACATAGATTAAACCCTATGATATTCTATTAAACTGCCCCCGCACGATTTGAGCAGGCTGGCGACTTTCAGTTTCCAGCCCATCAAGGAACTCTTTCCTCTTCTGTGAGTAGAAGTTTTTTTGCCAGCATGGGGAATAGCAAGGTTTTTTTTTATCAAGCTTAGGGGGGTTGCGGGGCTGGGGCTGCCCCAACAGCCTTTCCTCTTCTTCCTCCCAGACTGCGAAGCTATCCCTGGGCATTTGCCTGGGGGCCAGCGTGTGGGTACCCAGGAGGGACCTCAGGCTTTCCCCAACTCCTACCCTGCACAAGAGGGGTGAGTGTAGGGAGCAGGCTGGTGAACTTTCAGCTTCAGCCCATTAAGGAACACTTTCCTCTTCGGGAAGCAGAAGTTTTCGCCAGTATGGGGAATAGCAAGGCTCCATGCTGAAGGCCTTTTTTTCTTTTCTTTTTTCACTTAATAAAGAACCATAGTTTACAAAATTATTGATAGTTGAGTTTTAGACAGAATATTTCAGCACCACCAAGTCAACTCCCATCATCAGTGCTCTGATACTTCACCAGTCCCCCACCCCTCACTGCTCCTTGGCAGGTACGTTAAAGTTCTGTGGTTTCTAGATTAGATCTCATTTTTTCAGTGTTGATTCCGCGCTATCCCACTCTTACAGTTCCCAATATAACTGAAGCCTAGACTCCTTACCCCCATGACTTTCCTTTCTCATTTTCTTCATTCCTACCTTGATTTTCGTTATTCTCTGTCCTTTTTTTCCTTAGGCTCTGACTAGATGGTGATCTAGACAGACTACTCCCTATAACATTACATTTCCCGATACAACTATTTTAGATACAAATATGTGAGAACATCCTGTATTTTCAGGGATCATTTTTTGTGGGGGCACTCAGGGTTTACTCCTGCTCTGCACTCAGAAATTACTCCTGGCTGGTTTGGGGCACTATATGGGATGCCAGGGATCAAACCCGGGTTCGTCTGGGTAGGCAGCATGCAAGGCAAATGCCCTACCACTGAGCTATCTGTCCAGCCACTCCTTTCATTGATGTTAATTTTTTTCATTGATTTTCCCTGATTTCCTGTCTACTCTCCCACTTTTAAATATTCTCACTTAGTATGACAATATTATATTATATTACTTTTTAAGATTTTTTAGATTTTTGATGACCTCACTTAATATTAATGTCTTTTTATTTATATTATGTTAGTAAACCTCTTATTTTTACTACTTTTTCATTATTAACCTGGAACAGTAGAATATCTCCTTTACACCAACATTTGGAACTTTTTCCAGTGTCATTACATAAATAATAAATAGATATTCTTAATTCATCATCTCTCCCCTTCAATTCTTCTAGATCTGAGCTCTTTAGATGAGTCTTAGACTGAGTGAGCCTAGGCCACTTATTCTCAGTTCACATGTCCAGTAACCAAGAAAGAAACTATTATATTTAACTTTTTGGTTGACTTTATCTCAAATAGTTTTGATACAGAAAAGCAAAACCATTCTTTATAATGACTTTATGTAATGTTTTTAGTATATTTATTGTATACATATGCATGATAAAATATTATAAATGTAGTTACTGCTAAATAGCATTAAGGTTTAAGATTTTTGCCTTTCATAAATTCAAATGATCCAAGTTTGACCTCCAGCACCACCTAGAAGTGATATCTCTGAACACAAAGCCAGAAGTAAGCCCTGAGCTATAGCTTCCCTTCTTATTCCTCCCCACCAAAATCAACCCCAAAGAACCTTTGTGTTTTTGCTTCCTTACTACTAGAAATGATAAGATTAGTCTGTACATATTATATAATGTTCACAAACTTCAAGCTTTTTTAGCGAAATGACTTAGAAAAAAATTCTTCAGGGCTCCGTAAATTCTGTGACTTCTCACACGAACCCTGCTAGGTTTCAGGGTAACCTACGATCTCTTCAATGTAATCTATGTGCTTTCAACTATGGTTGGTTAGTTAATTTTTTTGTTTGTAGAACTTGTCCCTCATATATACAAAGCATGTATTCTACCACAGAGTCATGTGGTCCAATTTTGTAGTTTTATTATATTTTATTAAAGAGTTCCTAGAATATAAAATAAATTACTTTGTGCCTGCCCGGGGGGGGGGGCAGGACTGGGTTGGGGAGGGGATCTGGAATCAATAGTAGAGAGACTATTACACTGATAGTAGGAATGGTATTGAGACATTGAATGCCAGAAATGATAGTATTATGAATAACTTTGTAAAGCACCGTGTTTAAATAAAGTCAAAAACAGTTCTAAATATCAAAATTTTGAATACTATGACCTAATAGATGATTGCTTCTTAAGGACCTACAAAATCAGCATACACAGTTCCTTGCTAAAACTGACATTCTACCCACCCTAGACTTACTAGATCACAGTCTATGTTAAATAAATTTACTAGCTTATTAGATATATGGCTATACACATTTAAATCATATAAATCTAATGAGTGGTATGTGTGTAATGTGTGTATGTGTAATATTTATTTTATTTTTTTCTGGGCATTGAATGTAGTTAAGGATATTTGGATTAAATTAGGTTCCACTTGCCCTTTATTTTTAGCAATAGTAATAATGGCAACTTAGTCATTAGCTTTATTCTGATCATTCAGTTTATGAAAAAAGAATGAGCCCTAATATACTGTGATTAGTAAAAAATAATTATCCAAAGATAGTTCAAAATACATTGTTCTCAATTTTAAAAGCACATTAAATATTGACTACTATTATAATATCAAGATAACACAATGAAATTTACAACGGTAGAGTGCTTTACACTTTAACAAGATTTTTAAAACTCTATCTTACTAATATCATTAACAATTAAAGGAAGAAAGCCAATTAGTTATCTTCTATCCTAGTTTACAAATTTTTGTCTTGAGCAATAAATTAATTTTATAGAAGAATAATGAATACTTTTATCCTGACGTTGATATTTCTCTTTACCCTGTTTTTTTTTGTTAAAGCTTTCTTAGTCTAAGCACAAATGCACTATTGAGAAGGTTGTTTTATATAGCCATATAGCCATATTATTTAGGTTTGACTTTTTTTTAAATTATGAAATCTTATTTTTTATTTCCTTTTTATTTTAGAGATAATTACAGGGATGTTGCATAAAGGGATCACAAATTTTAGATGTCACAAAGACAATGTTCAAAAACACTGAGGTTGGGGAAGGCATGTAGTTCTCAGGACTAAATTCAGAGAACAGGGATTCTCAAATTTTTAAAGAGGGGGGCCAAGTAACTTTCCCTCAAACTATTGGAGGGCCAGATAATATATATATTAATTATCTGGCCCTCCAATAGTATATATATACATATATACCAATATATATATGTATGTATATATATACATATATATATGTATGTATATATATATATATATATATATTAAAGCTATAACAGGAGTTGGAGAAATAGCATGGAGATAGGGCATTTGCCTTGCAAACAGAAGGACACTGGTTCAAATCCCTGCATCCTATATGGTCCCCCGAGCCTGTCAGGAAAGATTTCTGAGTGTAGAGCCAGGAGTAACCCCTGAGTGCTGCTGGGTGTGACCCAAAAACCAAAAAAAGAAAAAAGAAAAAAGTTATGAACATATTCATATGCACACTGCGCATATCTTAGTTTGAAGTAAACAAACAAAAGGAAACACAGTAGTTAAAAAGAACAAGTAACGTTTAAATCAACAAACTTACTAGTTTTTCCATGGACAATATGGGCCTGCTATTGGTGGGCCTTAGTTTGAGGACTCCTGTCTCAGCCTGAGACTGAGAAAAGGATCAAGAGACAAAGAAGGAAGGGAGACTAAGCAAAGGATCAAGAGACAAAGAAGGAGGGGAGACTGAGAAAAGGAGTCAAGAGACAAAGAAGGAGGGGAGTCCTAGGTGCTGGGCAAAATTCCCACACATGCACACTGCGGGCCAGGGATCGAGTCCATTTTTAAATAGGACAGGCAGCAACTCAGGGAAAGAATAAATGTCTTCGGCAGGTGTCATGTGGCCCACAGGCCATAGTTTAAGAACCCCTGAGAGTTTGGGACCATGTGAGCCTCATCTTCACTGTAAATTTTTAACCTTTTAATTTTCTCATAATACCTCTCAGCACTAGCTTTTTCCTACCACTCTAACTTCAGCAACATCTGCGGCCAGCTCAGCTCAGCTTTCTCCGCATTGTCTCGCCCTTGAAACTACCTGTTGGCACCTGGCTCCAGCTAGATTATCCTTGCCTAGACTTCAGATTTGGTGTGGCATCGCTCTCTGTTCTACCTCCTCCACTCCACCTGGTCCAGCCAGCAGTCCATCAGTCCTCTGCCTCCTCTGCCTAATTGTCGTTATAGCAACCGACAGTCAGTGGGCCCAAGAGACACAGTACTGAGCCAAAGCAGGCAAA
Source organism: Suncus etruscus (assembly GCF_024139225.1). Lineage (NCBI taxonomy): Eukaryota > Metazoa > Chordata > Mammalia > Eulipotyphla > Soricidae > Suncus > Suncus etruscus. Next base: position 105,372,266 of record NC_064857.1, on the reverse strand, counting down.
GAGAGACACCGAGTAGCATCTACAGAGACTGTGAGCCCCGTGTTTGGTGAACACCTCTTGTAAGGAGAGAGAGTGGGATGTGTTGATCAAGATCATTTGGCACTGATCTTCCAACAGCAATTGCTGAACTCAGAGAAAGTTGGAAGACTCCTTGCAGTGCCTTGTAGAATTGTACGTGGTCCAAATAGAACCCTTTGAATGAATGTCCCTCTTCTCAAAAGAGAGACAGATGCATATTACTCTACGATTTTTGGCAGGTTGGGTAATGATAATTTCATGATTTGAATCGCACATTCTAGTATTTAATAGAAGTATACATCTTTGCACCAAATAAAAGTAACCAATAACAGTTAATGTCATTAACATTTGTTGCACCATATTTCAAAATATTCCCAAGTATCAAATATGATAAAACATTAAGAACAACAGATTTGGGCAATCATTCAGAGTCATTTCATTCACCCCACAGCTATACACTATTTGCTGATAAATATAGTCTTTTTTTTTCTCTCTACTTTTTACAGATATCTGACTTCTTTTAGTATTTGTTCTTCATGCTCTTTTTTCTTATTTCATGCTCTTATTTCATGCTCTTATTTCTCTTAATATGATCATATCATATCCCATAATATGATATATGTGATATATCTCATAATGTAATATGATATGATAGCCTCCAGTTTTATCCATGTTGTTGCAAACTGCATAATTTCATCTTTACTTACAGCTAAATAATATTTCATGTTTTAAATGTTCCACAATATCTTATTCATTCATTTGCTATTGGACATTTGGATTTGTACCAAGCACTGAAATAAATGTGGGTCTTCATACAAATTTTTTAAATTGATGTTTGTGTGTTGTGATCTTGAGATAGTTACTGAGATGTGGAAGCAATGTGTCATAGGGAAGGTCTATTTTTATATATATTTGGCTTTTTCACAATATTTTCCACAAACACCAGCCAACATTCTCACCAACTGGAAATTAGGGTTTCTTTCCCACTGTACCCTTATAGTACCAGTAGTTTTTAGTCTTTCATATATATATATATATATATATATATATATATATATATATATATACATATATGCAATCTCTCTTTCTGAGATATTGTATTGTCAATTGCCAGACACTAAGACATGAATACAGGGGTGGCGAACAAGTTCGACGCAAAGAGCCAAAATTTTAAACTGTGAGAGTCAGAGAGCCACACCACGCAGTGACCTGTCAACACAGACACTCACACAAAAGCATCTAATTTTAAAAATAATCTATCAAGGACATATTGCATTTTGCCATTTTGAGTGAGGGTCAAAATCCCGCAGTGATGGTGAGGGTTTGCTGTGTCCTCCACACTAAGAACTCACGGCCAGATGTGACCCAACATGTGACACACGGGTCCCCCGCTCGCTGGCCCATGCAGTTGTTTCTGAGGGATGAATAGCAGGATAATAGCACCTGAGCAAAGGATCAAGAAACTTCAAAATGAGATCTAAACCTAGGAAACAGAACGTGAGAAAATAATTTGAAAACAATAAATAACATACCAAGGACATGTTCATGCCAAGGGATGAGATCAAGAGCACCTATGTAAGAATCATTAGAGTCCCTGATTTTCTTTCAGATTTGAAAAATTATACAGAGCTTTCTGAGAGGCTTAGGAAGTACTAGATAAACCTCCTAAAAGGTGCATTGAGGGGGCCAGTGAGGTGGCGCTAGAGGTAAGGTGTCTGCCTTGCAAGCGCTAGCCAAGGAAGGACCGCGATTCGATCCCCTGGCATCCCATATGGTCCCCCCCAAGCCAGGGGCAATTTCTGAGTGCTTAGCCAGGAGTAACCCCTGAGCATGAAACAGGTGTGGTCCGAAAAAAACAAACAAACAAAAAAAGTGCATTGAGTATGATATTCACTAATGATACATATGATTCCACTTCACTAAATTGAGAAAGGTTAAAACCTCGACAATCACTAGTCAAAAATGAACTTTATTAATTTGTTTTCTGATCATTCCATTTGCAGTGCTTTTATGTTTTGTTGGAGTAAGTAACATGAAATAAATTTGTTCTGTATCTGCAGAGGGTAGAGTAGGAGTTGGGAGGGAAATTGGGATCATTGTGAAGGAAAGAGACATTGGTGGTTGGATTGGTGTTGGAATACCTGAATAATTATATTATTAAAATTTTCATAAATAATGGTGTCTTACTAACAATTTTTAAAGGAATGTAAATAAACTTTAGCTAGATTCCAGAATTTACTAAAATATTTTTTATTCACAATAAAAAGCAGTAATTATTTTAAGGGCTAAAGCAAGATAAAGAACAGCATTTAGTATATATTTTATTCTTTCCTATTTTGTATAGATATAATGAAGTTGTAAATCATGGCTATAATCTAACACTCTTTTTGTTTGTTTTGAGGGGACAGCTGGCAGTCCTCAGGGATTATTCCTGGCTTTGTACTTAGGAATCACTCTTTGTAGTGCTCAAAGGACTATAAGATGAAACCCAGGCAGCTACATACAAGCAAGTCTCCTACCCATTGTATGAGTTGAATCTCTCCAACTTTGCATCTAAGACTCACAATTGCTTATTTATCATTATCTTCTGGATATTAGATGACTTTGTCATTTCTGGTGGATAAATCAGCCATTCATTTGTCTGTTTTAGATATATTTTCAGCAAATTTCTGTTATGTATATTTTCAACAAGTTGCAAGTCTCCACAGGTTTCTGTAAATATCTAGAATAATATTCTCTCTCTCTTTTCTGAGTCTACCTCTTAAATTCTCAGTTTTACTATGCAAATCACTGTAATGCTTCCTTATTCAAGTAACTCCTTCACCTTACCCACACTTACTTCACCTTACCCACAAACTATCTCCTTAGTAATATGTACAAACACACTTCTTAACAATGAATTTCCTAGGCTGCCAAGCAGAGAACATACTTCTCTATGCTTATGAAAGAACCAGGTCATAAACCAATTTATCTTGAACCAAAATGTGCCTGTGCAAGAAGACAGAATCTTTACTTAAATTTCTTTTCTCTTTTGTCCCTTTCAGAATGGTGTCATAATTCCTACTTCACAATGAGCTTAGTTACACATTTTTTCTTTTCTCACAGGATTTCCTCTCATGCAGGTTGATTTCACATTAAAGCAAGAGTACCTTTATTATATTATTTGCAACTTATAAATTAGTATGAAATAAATTTGTTTAGATTTGTGAAGTGAAAATCATTCATTTCTGAAAACAACTTTATCTTTAAAAAATTCTTTTTGAGGTCAACACCATGATTTACAAACTATTCATGATAAGATTTTATGTACACATTTTTCCATGATCATACCCTCCATGAATATTCCCTTCCCTCCAACATTCCTCAGGGGCTCTTTTCAACCAATTCTTGGAAAGTTCAGATCTGTAGACCAGTTTAGGTTCTCTTCTTATTAGGCATTTATTGTTCCCTTACTTTATTTTTCATACTTATTATATTAGAAAAATAAATAATAAATAAATAATATTTTTTACCTTACTTTACTTAGTACGATACTCTCCAGATCCATTCACATAGTGGAAAGTTCCATAAATTTAACTTTTTATTTAGTCAAATAGTATTCCACTGTATATACACACAACCATTTCTTAGAAGATGGGGGACTGTTCATGCCATAAATCATACCATAAATTCTTCCTTTATGCAATATATTTAAAGCACAGCATTTTATTAGTATATTGCTTTTCTCTTTTATCCTTTGTCTTATTTAGACATCACTTTAAAATATAAAGCTATTATGCTACAGTGTACATAAAGCTAATATGTCACAGTGTACAAAGTCTAAAATTAGAGATATATATTTTGAGACTAAATGAGAATAAAAAATATTCATTAATTTACCTTGATAGAATACCTGCTAACACTTTTCCATCTTTTTTTCAAGTCTCATATTTATATGTTGCATTTTAGTTGAAATCTCCTATTTAAATAATTTATTAGTTCCTGTGATCTACTTGACATTTTAACTTAATAAAAACCTAAAACTAATGTTATTAAAAATACAACTTGCTCAAAAAAGTCTTTTAATATATAAACTTTTAGCCATTCTAGTTAGTAGATTGTCATTCAGAATGGTTAATATAACATTTATCCTCATATATATATATTCTATTTATTTTATTCTATAGAATTTCCTCTTATTAAACTTTTGCATTAAAAGTATTTTTGAGGCTATAGAAATAAAACCATGTATAAAGTGCTTGCCTTGCACATAAAATCCTGTCACCAATACTGGCTTCATAAATGATTCCCTAAGCACAGTCAGGAATGATCCCTGAGCATAAAGGGGCAAAGTCTTTTGCACAGTCAGTGTAGCCTCTGTACCCTCCAAGATAAACTCATTAATTAAAAGATTAAATCTCTATATCCATATTTTAAAAGTTTTCATTCTAGTATGCTATAATTCAATAAACCCGATGAACCTTAAATTTGTTGACTGTGTTGTATCATTTTCTACAGTATTGTGTCATCTTTGAGAGAATGAATTGTCTATCTAGTGGTCCTCAAACTATGGCCCGCGGGCCACATATTGTATTTGTATCTGTTTTGTTTCTTCATTGCAAAATAAGATATATGCAGTGTGCATAAGAATTCGTTCATAAGTTTTGTTTTTACTATAGTCAGACCCTCCAATGGTCTGAGGGACAGTGAACTGGCCCCCTGTTTAGAAAGTTTGAGGACCCCTGATTGAACTCTATATGCAGGAAACTGTTTTTAATAGTATTGTATATTGTGATGCTCCAATAAAAATGGAGAAAGTACAAAAAAGCCGAATGTACAAAGTGCATTATAAGTAACTGGAAATACACAAAGAATAGGGGTCAAAGTCAGGTAGCCATGTGTAAAGGGAAGACAGCTGGAGCCTTTGAATCTATCTATCCAGCATAGTGAACTGCTGCAGGACAGCAATCTGTCTTCAAGTGATGCTTCTGCCAACAGGCCACAGAGCTGAGTTAGAACTTCCAGAATTATTCTAATCATGTTTAAGTTATCTAAGAGATTGCATTGTAAAGCTGAAGGGATTGACTTGATCTGAAATACCTTTAAAAATGGCTTTAGAAAGAAAATCTTTTAAATTAAACTACTGTAGCATTTTCTACAGACTAAGAATGCCCATCACAAGGTTACTCAAAGGCCAGTTTTAAATTAGGATTGCTACAATTTCAGAAGGTGTATTTGAGGAATTGAAGAGTTTTATCTAGAATAGTGAGATCAGACATTGCTTCTGGCTTGGGGGACCATATGGGACATCAGGATTGAACCTAGGTCTGTCCTGGGTCAGCCACATGCAAGGCAAGTGCCCTACTCCTAAGCTATCACTCCTGTCTCTGATAATTTCTGATAATTCTAATTATCAGAGCATTTTTCATATGCCTAATGTCCATTTGTATTGCAACTATGAGGAAATGTCTGCTCATTTTTCTCCCTACTTTTGAATGAGTTAGATTTTTTTCTTGTACAGTTCAACCAGTATATCTTAGCTATTAACCCCTTATTGATGGGTATTGGATGAAGAGTCTCTCCTATTCCTGGTTTTGTATCCTTTGTATCCTAGTATCCTTTGTATCCTAGTCACTGCTTCCTTGATGTGCAGAAGCTTCTCAGTTTAATGTTGTCTCATTTGCTTATCTCTGCTTTCACTTGCTGGGCAGTGATGTTTCCTCCTTGGAGATGCCTTTAGCTTTAATGTCATGTAGTATTCTGCCTATGTTTTCCTCTGTGTATCTGTGTATGGTTTCAGGTTTTATATAAAGGTCTTTAACTATTTGATCTAAATTTTGTGCATGGTATTAAGAAGAGGTCTGTGTTTATTTATTTATTATTTTTTTGCAGCAGTTGACCAGATTTTTAGCACCCTTTGTTGAAGAGGCTTCCCTTGCTCCCCTTTGCATTTATTGATCACTTATCAAAAGTTAATTGTACATAAACTTGTGGGTCCATAGACTTGGATACTCAAGTTTATTCTATTGATCTGAGGTTATGTCTTTATTCCAGTACCATGCAGTTTTAATGACTACTGATTTATAGTACAGTTCAAAGTTGGAGAAGGTGATTTCTCCCATCTTTTCCCCCAAGAATTGATTATTCATGGACATTTAATTCTCCTTATGAAATTCAGAAGTGTCTGCTCTACCTCTTTGAATAATGTAATAGGAATTTTTATAGGTATTGTATTATATCTGTACACTGCTTTGGAAGCTTTTAAAATTTTAATGATTTTAATCTTCCAATTCATGAGCAGGATATATGTTTCCAATTCTGTTGTGCTCTTTTATTTATTTCTTTTTTTTTGTTTTTTTTTTTTGGGGGGGGCACACCCGGCGGTGCTCAGGGGTTACTCCTGGCTGTCTGCTCAGAAATAGCTCCTGGCAGGCACGGGGGACCATATGGGACACCGGAATTCAAAACAACCACCTTTGGTCCTGGATCGGCTGCTTGCAAGGCAAACGCCGCTGTGCTATCTCGCTCTTTTATTTCTTAAAGCAAAGATTTTTTTAGTTTTTTATATAGCTCTTCACTTCTTTAATTAAGTTGATTTCAAGATACTTGATTTTTGAGGCACAATTTTGAATATTTTGAATATTTTTGTTTATTCTTAATATTCTTATCTTTATTATTTGTATATAGAATAGCCATGGATATTTGTGTATTAACATTGTACCTGCCACTTTACTATACAAGTCTTTTGTTTCTAGAAGATTATTTGGATGATTTTGGATTTTCTAGATACAGTATTATGTCACCTGAAAACAAGGAGAGCTTCACTTCTTCCTTCCCTATTTGGATGCCCTTGATGCCTTTTTCTTGTCTAATTGCTATGGGAATTACTTCCAATACTATATTGAATAGAAGAGGCTAGTGAGAGTAATCTTGACTTCTGCCAGATCTTTCTGGAAAGGTTTTTAGTTTTCCCCCAATTAAGTATAATGCTTGCAATGGGTTTGTAATAAATGGCTTTGAAATTTGACAATATTGAGGAATATTCTTTTTTTTTCTGGTTTTTCAGGCCACACACATTTGATGCTCATGGGTTACTCCTGGCTAAGGCTCAGAAATTGCCCCTGGCTTGGGGGGACCATATGGGACACCGGGGGATTGAACTGCGGTCCTGATCCTTGGCTAGCGCTTGCAAGGCAGACACCTTACCTCTAGTGCCACCTCGCTGGCCCCGAGGAATATTCTTTAAATTTCCATGTTATTGAGTGTTCTGATCAGGGATTGGTGCTGAACCATTTCAAATGCTTTCTCTACATCTATTTATATGATCATATTGTTTTTGCATTTTATTTTAATGATATGGTGTATTATATTTATTCACTGTGTGTTAAACTATCTTTGCATCTGTAGAATAAATCCTGATTGGCCATGGTGTATACACTTATTGATGAGCCATTTTCTTCCATTTTCTAGTATTGAGAATCTTTGCATTTATGTTTTTCAAAGATATGAACCTATGAATCACTTTTTTATTGTGTCTTTGTCTGCTTTCTGTATTAGGCTGGAAGTAATAAACATTAAGGGGTATAGGTTCAGGATTTATCAATTACCTCTACCACACTGCTTCTCTTCAAATTTAGGCCACTCATCTGTCCCCTAGATTATTTCTCTTTCTTTTGACTTGAGTCTATCATTTAAACTGCAGAATAAAATTATTTTAAAATTATGAATATATTCTACTTCTCTTCTTAAATGTCAAATAAAATTTCATTTTAGTAGTTGAAAATATTAGCACACATAAAATATTGTTAAAGTACCTCTTTGACACATTATTTACAGTTTCTAATTGACACTTGTTTTTTCTTTAAGTAGTTACTTACATCTATATGTAAATGTACTGATGCCTATTAGTTTCTACATCTTTGCAAGTTCTATTTTCTTTATTGAACAGAGTATTGTGAAGGTTAAGTGTTGTCATTTGGGTTCTTTAGATGACTAATTTATGTATGAAGTTAATTGGACTAAGGAATTGCCAGATAACTGGAGAGAATTTCTAGAAGATATTAATAGAAAGTCTTAGTATAAATACTTTCCACAACATGCATAGACATCTTAAAATTGTTTGATAATCTAAGAATAAGATGGCTTTAGAAGGAAAATTTTATCTCTTTGCTTTTATACCCTCCTTCATTCCTGATACATGCATAGACCTCGGTTTAAGACTTTTGGACTAGGACCCCCTTACCTACATTACCTACCTTGGTTCTTATACCTTCACATTCAAAATAAATCACAAAATAAATTCTTATTGTTTCTACAGTTTTAGATAAACAGATGGTATATATATATATATATATATATATATATAGTTTGCTCTTTGGGAGCCACACCTGGTGACACTCAGGAGTTATTCCTGGCTATGCACTCAGAAACCACTCCTTGCTTGAGTGACCTTATGGGATGCTGGGGGGTGGAATTGTGGTCTGTCCTGGTTAGTGCTTGCAAAGCATATGCCCTACTGCTTGTGCCACCACTTTGGCCCCAGATGACATGGTGGGACTTTTGAGCCTCTCAAATTGTGTAAGCCAATTATAGTAATAATATATAGTAGTATTTTAATTCCTATACTTTTTATTCTTATAAAAACTCTGTTAATGCTATCACAAGTCTCAATAAAAATGAGCTTCAGTTTCCTTGAATTGTTAACAATACAAAATGATCATACATGTTTGGTACAATTCAAAATATTTTACTGCCAAGATCTTCACTCAGAGAGGACAGAGATTTTAGGAACAGAAGGCATAAACCAAGAAATATGTTACTCTCTGGGTATAGATGCCTTTCCAATTAGGTTGTCCTGGTGGATTACCTTTGCCCAATAATTATGTTCTTAAAATATGTAAACCAATATTAATGTCATACCAAGATATTTGTATTTTTAGACTAAGATTTTTAAATCATTTCTCCCAAACTTTAAAGGTCATCTAAAAGAATTCTTGGCTCCTGGTGGAAGCTCCTGGTTGGAATTGAGGAAATCTATAAACCTTCAATTGACTAATAGGAATTTCTCAGGATTCTTGCTGTTTTTGTCTTTTCTGATCTCCTACAAAAATGACCTTGTTGTTTCTTAGCTTATTTATTCACTCTGAATATGGTTCCCTTACTGCTAGAAAATTTTCCTTATTCCAATTCTTGGTCACGTTTGGTTTTTCTTAAAGTGTTACTAAATGCCCATATTTCTAGATTCTTCATTCTAATATAATCTTGCTTGTCTGTACTCTGTGTAATCTTGCTTTCCAAAGGCAGAGGGTTGTTCTATATCCATAGAACTAACATATGCTGTCTTCCCAATAAATATAATCTACAAAACAAATTGTGGCAAGAATAAATATTGTATTAAAAGTTTATCTCTCACCTTCTCTTTTATCCCCAGGAGACCCCATCCTTTAGAATTCAAAAAAGAAAGTTGAACCCTTCTCACATTAAGCCTATATTAAAAGCTGCTTTTAGAAACTCCAGTGCACACTCACACACCATTATATGTTATTTCAGGCTGGTGTAATAATAAAACTGTCAATCCTATGAATAAGAACTGTTTCTTTACTTGGATCCTTGCTCATGTTCGTGTATATTTATGTATTACTAGAAAAGCAGCATTCTTAAGATTTCTTAGATTGTTTTGATAAGATATGACTCTTTTTCCCAGCCTTTCTTTTTATAAGTATCTTTACCAGTCTTTTTAAGCAGTTCACATGTGCTACCTTACATTTTATGTGATGGAAAGCATAGTACAATTTGTATTTTTAAAAAGGGTCTTCTTAATATAAAGTTTCGATGATAGAAATATTTTTCCTGAGTAATTCTATGCTCGATAGAGTAGTTTTTCAATGTTTGGCCTGGAAAATATGCCACTTTTCTTGTTTTTTAATAAACATTATTCACTATTATTATTTATAGGACTGAATATTTTTTTACCAGATACATACAGTTTTAAATGTCACTCATTTCAGGGATGTTAACTTCAAGAGATACCTTCATTGTAAAAAAATGATATTTGCTAATGTGACATCTTACTCTCTAAATTCATGTGACCATTAAAAAGAAGCTAAAATCATTAATAATGGTAAAGAACTTTTCAAAATGTCAAGGTATTGTGCATAATATTACAAGCAACTGTTCTTTCTTTGGGCCCTATCTCACCATGATTTCACTGATTTAGATTTGCAAGCTAAAAAATAAAACAGCAGCTTTGTTTAATATTTTCAAACTTCTTTTTTTTTTTTTTTTGGTTTTTGGGCTACACCCGGCGTTGCTCAGGGGTTACTCCTGGCTGTGTGCTCAGAAATAGCTCCTGGTAGGCACGGGGGACCACATGGGACACCGGGATTCGAACCAACCACCTTTGGTACTGGATCAGCTGCTTGCAAGGCAAATGCTGCTGTACTATCTCTCCAGGCCCTCAAACTTCTTTATTATAGTATTTATGAAGCAAAGACAAATCAAATATTTAAATTTAAAATTTGAACAATAAAGGGAGAATGGATACAAAGAAAAATATATAGAATTAGATACAACTGACCAAAATTTGTCTTTCCTTCCCTATCCATCTTACTTCATTTTTTTTCTATGTTTGTCCTTGCCCTATGAGTATCACTGGAAACTTTTGAAAGACAGTTTGAAAACAAACTGACATTGACATCCCATGACAGTTCAATGGGATGCTAGGGCATAACTAGGAATGCCTTCTACCTTCTACCCCAACAGCATGTGAATATCCCATGAACACAGAATTCCTGTGAACTTATGATGTGTGAATTTGGTGCAGCTCATAGTGAAGACAAGATAAGTGTGTTATGTTTACTACAAGTTGAAGTGTTGACAGCCCCGAGGCCATTATTTCTATTCAAACCATAAATAAGATAGTATAAAAATAAATAATAAATGAGTTCAATCATGTACTTGTTTACATTTGTTTTTTTCCCTGTAGTGAGCACTATCTTACACTGAAAATAATGACATGTAAAGAAAGGAAAGCATGGGGAAGATTACACGTATTTCTTTTGTATTCTTCCTCACTACTCGATAAGGTGAAGGTAGGTAGTGCTAGAAAAGAGTGCAATTATCAGAAAGCAAATTAAGTGGGTTAATGCTATGCAGACTAAACGTAAGAATAAAATATGTATACAAATATGATGCATGTAATATTATTATGCAATAATGACAATTATAGTTATAAATATAAAGTATTATAAATTCTTATATTTGCTTCTATCTAAGACCCTCATCACATAATGACAAAACCCATACTAATGATCAATATTTATCTTACCTTAAATATCATTAAACAGGAAATTAAAACAAAACATAAATAACTACTTTTAGGAAGAGAAACAATGCAAGTAAAACTCCTGACACCAGCGTCATTCGTAGTCAATATTAATTTTATAATATCATTGAAGAACATTTAAAATAGCTGTGGATCCATAAATAAAATCTATTTAGCAATAGATAAAAGTTGAATGATAGCATATAATATATAATAGCATTTAATATTGGAAATATTATTATTTACAATAGTTAGAAAAATTATTATACATTTAAATAAAGCAAAATATTCTCTTCAAATAAATTCAAGGACCAGGGAAATAGCTCAGTTTGAATTCATCATGGACTAGAATTTAAACAATAGCAAAACATGGCCCCAAACACTCTCAGGGTTGCTCTGGCAGACTCCAGAATGCTAATATCAAAATATCAAAGTGCATGCTGGGGTCCAATCAAGCACTCTCTTGCCCACTTGTTCAAGTATCAGAGAGTTTGACCCACAACTACTTGGGTATCTCTCGGGAGCCCCATGTGAAAGAAAATAAGTTATAAATTGAATGTCAAATATTGGTACTGAATAACTGAATTCAGTTCATAGTTTCAAAAACGTGACTGCATATAATATGAATTTTTAAAAATACACTGAAAAATTTTTTGTTGGTCAGTTTTATTTCTTAGTTCAAAACATTAAAGGTTTTGTTATTCTCTTTTGTACCACACCCAGTTATGCTTTAGGGATTACTCTTGGCTCTGTGCTCAGAGAGCACTCCAGGCAATGCTCAGGGGACCATATGGAGAACTTGGGATCAAACACTAGTCAGCAATGTGCAAGGCCAGGACCCTGTTTCTATTCTATCTTTCTGGCTCTTTAAACATTTTAGATTTGAAAAGAAAAAGATTCTCACCTTCCAATTTGAATTGTTATGGACTGTTATGCCTAACTAAAGTCACAGGATCATGGAGATAGATCTTAACTAATAGAAGAAAGCTGGTGAACTCAGTTATTATGCCTCTTAAATTCTATGGGAACTCTCCAGGGTATTTTTCAGGAGTTGTAAGCATAAAGAACAAGGCAAAGCCCCTAACCTTCTTTGCTTTCTTTCTGTTTACTATCATGGTTTCTCACTGATATAATTCCAACACCACCCTATCTCTCATTTCCCTGTATGACTCCCCAAAGAAATCTTGGCTCCCTTTCTCTCAGCTACTCCAACACAATTGTGTGGGTCAATTCCCTGTGTGTTGCCTTTGATTCTTTGTTGCTGCCTTGCTGCATATCTTTAAGTCCCATAACAAGAATGATCATTCTGTCTTCTCCCTTTCCTTTTTTTTGGGGGGGGAGTGGCACACCCAGTGACGCTCAGAGATTACTTCTAGCTATGCACTCAGAAATCGCTCCTAGCGTGGGGAACCATGTAGGATGCTAGGGGATTGAACCTAGGTCCATCCTAGGTTAGCATGTGCAAGGCTAACACCCTACCACTTGCACCTCCACTCTGGCCCCAATACTTTTTAAAAGGAGCCAGCATATTCTGTTTTCTAAACAATTATTAAAATGTCTAGAAATCAAAGTTTATATAAATCATTTATGCAATCATTATTTAAAAAATAGAAGCCTGTGAACAAATTTAATCTACAAGGAGTACTCTTTTCTATATTAGAAAAAAATAGTAGTGTTTGTTTTTATTAGCAAAGGGTCAGAGTTCTCTTGTTTAGCCAACTCTATTACCCAATTCTACCATTCCTTATTTATTGAACTTCTACTATTCAAGTGTTTTCTGGTGCCTGAATCATTTGCATTTGGATCTGTCTAATGACTGACAAGTTTCCCTCTGCCTCAGGGCAAAAAGCTGTTCCATTTCACAGAGAGTTTAGAATTAGCCTTAAAATGTTAAGCTAAAACTATAGGCTATTAGAATGAAGAAAATTTTGTAGTTTAGGAGTTGGATTTGAAAGAAAAGACATAGGCAAAATCCCTTTCCTTTGATAGCTCATAAAATTCAACAACTCAGGTTCTTTGAACTTTTAGTATTTAAATAAATCCATAAGATTTTTTTAACCAACTACATACATGGATCATTTCTTGAAAAAGAAGACATATTTGAATTCAGAGACTTGTGAAGAATCAAGCTTTCCTATATAGAGATGAGTTGTGAATTGACTCTTAATTATGACTAATGAAGACCAGCAGGGATACACACCTATTAATACAGGAGCTATATTTAAGTGGAGCAACAAGCCAGCCAGACTGTACATCAGTTTCCCTTCCTGGACTATGTTCACTACTGTCAGGAGATTACCTGTGTTGTATACTTTTCATGTGGATGTACACCATAACCCTTGCAGGTCTTAAACCATTCAGTCAAACATTCCTGAAGCTTTTGTCCTCCTGGTACATATTGGGTTATCTGATTCATGATCACTCTTTGTATAGATGACTCCTAACCTTGACCTGTGTTTTAGTTTCGGCCATTCCTTTCTGCTGATCACCATGTTAACAGTTATGTAATATAGTATCTTTCCTTGTCAAACGAAATGATGCTAGAATGACACGAAGCTGATAATATTGTCAGAGTTCAGATATAATTGTAGAAATAATTCAGAAACAATTATAAATAACACAAATACTATGAATTAGCTACAATGTGCATTGCAAATAATTCAAAGGCAGACCAAAAACAAATCCATTTATTCAAAAACTATCTAGAAGGGCCTAAGAAATATAACATTACAAGAGTTATAAGCATTTGTCTTGAATGTACCTGACCCCCTTTGATCCCAGGCACCAGGCATGATTCCCTGAGCACTAACTAGCATAGCATTTGCTCTGAACAACACAAGGTTTAGTTAACGAACAAAACAAAAAAGAGTCTGGGATGTTCAATAGGGAATTATTCTTATATATTTATTCAGGTATAACTAATGACATTACAGGGAATTAAAATTTGCCATAGATAAAGTCCACTATTTATATATATAGAGATATTAATAGAAATGAGCCTAAAGATCTTGAACTAATATTTTGGATTTACTGATAGATGTTTATCAGTGAATCTTTTACCCCCACCCCCAGGTTTTGCAAATAGAAGGAATTTTTGAAAAATGAGGGCAGAAGAAACAAGGCTGGGAATAGGGGTGGAGGAAGGATAACATTGGTGGTGGAAATGTCCCTGATTCAATGTCACTATGTACCTTAAATACCACTGTGAATGATTTGTAAACCACTTTGGTCAAAATAAAAATTGTTAATAAAAAAGAGAAGTGAATAAAAAAATAAAATGCTCGTGACTTTATGCAATCACATTTTCTAAAGGGTATCCTGGGCATTATTAGTAAGTCTAATATGAGTAAGTCTAATGAATTGAGAAAAGCCTCGCATGGGAGCCAAAAAAAAAAAAGTGCATCATAGTCAATCGTTTTGACACATTTATTTATTTATTTTCATTTTTTATATAATTAAAGTTTCAAACCTTATAAAGGTACTATGGATTGGAGTTTATGGTGAACAGTTTATGAACTAGGAAATTCTATTCAATAGCTGAGTAGAAATTAACATCTTTGTTTCTCTGCCCTCAGAGCCCATAGCTTTCATCTTTACTAACTTGCTTCAAATATATTCACAATTTAAAAACTGTAACACAGGGAATGAGGTAAGAAAACTGTACACCTGACTGAGATCAAATACCAGAAAGGAAGATAAAAATAAATAGAAAGCAGGAAGGTAGAATAGAGGGCAAGGTGGGGCTGGAGAGATAGCATGGAGGTAAGGCGTTTGCCTTTCATGCAAGAGGTCATCGGTTCGAATCCCAGCGTCCCATATGGTCCCCCGTGCCTGCCAGGAGCAATTTCTGAGCATGGAGCCAGGAGTAACCCCTGAGCACTGCCGGGTGTGACCCAAAAACCACAAAAAAAAAAAAAAAAAAAAAAAAAGAATAGAGGGCAAGGTAAGCATTTGGGAACAGCTTTCACAAAAATAGAAGAGTAATTAAATTGATGCCTTTACAAAATGGTCTGGAATCACAAACCTTCAGCACTGGCTGCTTTGTTTTATCTCATTAAAGGTCTGGTTATGGATGGGCAGGTTTGCCATCTGTTTAAATAATAGTTTTCTGTTCTCCATGAACTGAGAAGCAGTGTTGAGGACAATTAAAATATCTCATCTCTCATCAGTAACTAACACTGCAGGTCCATGGAGCCTCCATCTCTTTGGCATTTGCTCCCAGATTTCCCACATCATCTCCACTTCACCTTTCCAACTAAGCTTTCCAGTTGAGGTAAATCTTCCTGGCCATGATTCACACTGTCTGAGCCATGGACAACCACTCAGAAGAGAACAGAAGATAGATTAGGAACAGTTCCAGCACCCTCCTTCTTGGCAATCCCAGAGTGAGGGCCAGAACCTCCTGTGAATTCCAGCAATAAGCTATTTTCAAAAATTGAGTTTAAAATTAGTGGGCAATGATGGGGTTTGTTTTGAAAGTGTCGTGCTTAGAACTAGAACTGGAAGAGAAGCCAAGTGACTAATTTTTGACAAAGAAAAAAAGTTCAGGTTATAAATCTTTTTGGAAAACTTTATAAAAGGCACAAAACATGGGGACTTCATCTAGGGTTGAGTAGAATTTTTGTCTATAAGGTGAAGCTTTGGAATAAAAACATGGACCCTATTTGTTTTATGTTAGCAAAGCCATGGTGTCAATAAGTAAATGGTTAAGTTTATTGGGCCATAACCAAATCACATGATTTTAAGTACTTTATTAATAAATCAATAGGCATATTTTTGGCATATTTATAATAATTATAGAATGTAGGAATTGTTATTATAAATATTAATACTTTACAGACAAGAAACAAGAAACAAGAAATTTAGAGTTTAACTGACCTATTTATTTGATGTGAGAGAAAATTGGATTTTGTTTGTTCATTTTTAGGTCAAACCCACTGATGCTTTGGGGTTATTCCTATTTCTGCACTCAGGAAACACTCCTGAATAATCAGCGGACCATATGGGATAGAAAGATTGAACTGGGGTTGACCATATATAAGGTAAGCACCCTACCCACTATACTATCTCTCTGACTCTGAAAGTGGAATTATAACTTCACCAGCCTGTTTTAAATCTGTAACCATTGGGTAGAGAATCATTTATGTCTAGGCTAAGGCACCATTTGGAAGTAAAAGAAAGTGTTATTGCAATGTATGTCAGGACAATTGGCACTAACTGAATCTTCTCTGATTGAACTAGACAATATGGTTACCCTATTCACATTGGTTCTCAAATAAATTGAATTAATATATATGACAAATCTCAAAATACTTGTATTTACTTTAACTTGTACATTGTAGTAGCCTCAATATTTTAAATAAATAATTATCTACAAGAATCATAATGCCCAACATTGTTTTCCTCAGTCCAGGATCCTTTTAAAAAATATATCAAGTTCTAGTAAGCTCTAGAAACATCAAAGGAATTTTGAAACTCAGACAGCAAATAGATCATAACTTTTTATGTTTTCCAATAAATTATACATATATTCATATATTTATATATGCATATATTTTTTCTTGCCTTATATGTATTTATGACTCATGAATAGGTCATTTTTGTGGATACAATAAAATCTATACATATGTAGATGAATAGAGAAAAACTGAAGTTACTAAAATTATACATTAATGTCCCTTATAGCATAATATTTTTCAAAAACCATATATTAACATATATAAATTAAGTATGAATAGCATGAATAATTCTTTTTTCAAAGGCCAGAAATGAGACAATTTTATTGTGTTTTTAAATACCAGATAAAACAACAGAAATGGATACATTATTTCCTGCCACTTTATCCCATATCTTATTTTAAATTTTATTATAGTCCCAATATATTATCATAAATTCACTCATTGAATTGATATTTAAAAAATTTAAACTAGCTTGCCCTGGTACTAATTGAGTAACAGACACTGTCTCCAAAATCTATTGTTTCCTCACTTTATAATTGATAATCATAAATTTGAAAAGTTATATTACATCATAGAGATGGTTTCCAAAGTTTGAGTATGTGGATGAGAAAAATACATGAAGGAAAAAAAAGAAAATAATTCTTTACTAATATATTTTACATTTCTAGAAAAGAAAACATTATTGGTTCCCAAACATTAAATCCACTTAGCATATTTCCAACTGTTTCTGTTTTGGGTAAAAGCAGGGTGTTCCAACAAATTCAAACATTATTTTTCCTTTCTTCAATTTTATTATATGCTCTTATCAAATATACATGGCTGCATTAGAAAGCATCATCAAGAAAATCAGGAATTCCAAGTTGGTAAGAACAGTGATATCTTCACTTTAATTCTCTTTAATTAGAGGTAGACAAAAATCTGTGTCTAAATAGTTTATTGGCTAGGAGTGATCCCACTGATCAAGAGTGAAGTGCAGGTAAAGTAAATCGAGAAATGTAAATATAAATATATATGTATATATAATTATATATATAAGGAACCCTATTCAAATGGGTCACCAATGAGATCAGCTAGGTCTTGATCCTGTCAGGACTTTCTGAAGAGATTATTGAAACTTGACTCAGAACCTTTTCAGATAGGGAAGGGTGTAACATTTATACCCATTTCCTCCCACTAATCAAATCTGTCCCATGAACATTTTAGTTTTTACAGTGCCAGGATATATGTGTGAATGCCAAAGATACCCCACTTCACAGCATCAAAACAGGTCTAAATAGAAAATTATCTGTGGGAAGCACACTTTGTTTGCACTGCAGAGGACAATTTAATAGTAATGGAAATAGTAATAGTAATGATATAATAGTGGTTATGGTAATAGTAATCAAAGTGATGGACGTTAAGGACAAGAGAGAGGTCATGGGCAGTAGGATATATATATGTATATATATAAACACTTCAGATAATCCCTCTGTGCTCTCCAGTAATTCAAAATCACCACTACATACTTTAAGTGGGAGTTACATCTATAAACAACAACAACAACAACAATAACTTTGAAGCAGGGAAGTCATGTGGAAAACTCATTTTATGCTTCTTAACAAATCATGAAATTCATAATTGCTCCCTACCCTACATTTCACTCTCAACTTTCTTCATTCTGGCTTTACAGAACTTCATACATATATGTTCAACATTTTGACAGGCTTCTAGGCCTGATCATAGATGCTAGGCATAAAACAATACCCTGGGTTCTAGATGTGCTGTTTCATGCATAACCTATTTCATAGCAACTATACCCTTTCATAAAAGTAAAGGTAATTTACCATTTCTAATCTGCCACTTTCTTGTTTTGTTGCTCTATTGGTAAGATGGAACCCAAATGTTCTAGCAACAGTTGAGTTACAGTTCAGTTAGGTAGAGCTTTATATATTCCCAATAGACAAATTTCTCCTTGACTCCACAGATTCTTAAGTAGAATATATTAAAACACACATTCTAGAGGTTAGTCAAAGGAAAATGTTTAAATCAAACGTGTTTAAATGTTTATTTTAAGGCTGTAGATCTCTTTGGATAATATTAGAACTATTTGTATTGAATGTATTTGAGATAGAATAATAAGATTCTTTCTCCAGAGATTTAGGTAATGAATAAGTGTCTAAATGACCTTATTTTTAGAAACTGACCATACTTTTTAAAATTATACCAGACAATATCCGGGTGAGTAGAACAATAACAAGAAAGGGAAAAGAGTTCTAGCTTTTTCTCTATTTTTCTCCTAAGAACAATCTATTTTCATCTATCTTTCTTCTCAAAACAACATGGTCCAATATGGGCACCACTCTGAAGGTAATGTTTTGAAATGGATATTTCCATTTTAGTTTGTTTTGCAACATGAGCTAGTCTTTCTTTTCTAGTATCCTGAAATCCCTGTTATTAGTAGGGCCTAGCAACACCTAGCATCAAGAATACATATAGTAGGGGAACAATTAGGGAGGGGGTAGAAAAATACGAATACATACAGCTTTTCACCACCGATATTCTAAAAGGAATTAGTAGTGCTTTCTCAATCTCAGATAACTTAATTTTAATATTTTTCTTTTCTACCTAAACTTCTAAGCCTATGTCACATCCTATGTGTTGTTGTTTTTATAATTTTTTAAATTCATTTTTCAAGACATTCACAAGCCCATGCTTTAAAGAACTGCTTAATATTTGCATCAGATATAAATCCAGGCATGCCTTTGTCCCCAAAGGTGTTTCTCTATATTTTACTGTTAAAATATTATTGGATCTTGTAATTATCTAGCTATTTGTAAAAATTTATTTCAGAGGAACAATAATACACTTATTCATCCAGGCCTTTGGCATTCAACACAAGAAGAAAAGATAAGAATAGATAGTAACATGTAGAATTAAATAGCCCTTTTGGAGGGATTATTAAAAAACTCTATGGAGTATGGAAAGATTTATTTTTTGTTTTGTTTTAGCAAATGAAAGCTGCTGGCTTCAAGAAGAGGAATTTGTTTAGACTCACCAAGCAAAAGTTCTCACTCTGTTATAAGAGTTTTACTCTTGGGGGTGTTAAGTCCAAATTTTGCAAAAGGTGATCATTTTGAAGATATAAAGTCTTCCTGTGATATTAAATTCATAATTAGACCTTCCACCATATTTTCAACAACCTTACCTATAGTTACAAAAACTCAGATATTTTAAAATACTATCATGGAGATCTTTTGATTTGACAATGTACTTCACATTGGTTATCTTGTGTCATTTTAGTTAATATTTTAAAATCAAGAAATAAAATTCCTCCAACTTCACAACCCCATGATTATCAAGTGCTTTAACCCTTCACTACACTTACTGCCCTTCCCCAGTCTTTAGAAGTGTCTCATTGAAGGTCAAGTGTATTCTCAGAAGACCAACATAAATTACTCAGTTTTATTGCTCTCTGATTGGGAAAAAAGACCAATCTAGACCCCACATCTAGGGTTTTAGGAATATATGCAAAACGGTCAACCCGAGTTTACCTCTCAAACCAAGAACTAGAAATTTATTCTAGAAATTGATTTCAGAAAAGAATGAAATCTGAAAGAGTAAACTGAAGATAGTGTAAAGTCAATACAAAAGAATGTTTATTTTTTGGTCTCTTAGGGGAACAAGGGTCCCTGTCCATGAATGTCTACAGAGAAATCTCTCAGATTAGATCAGACGTGCTAACCTGAATGCTAGAAGAAGACACATCATTGTACCCCATAACCAAGAGTGTTGACTCCCATGCTTGCTCAATATCTCAACCTTTGGAGGGTGAGCACAGTTCCTCAAGTACCTACTTTATGCTTAAAAAAAAGTTTCTGGGGTATAAAAGAGACAAATTTTGTGTCAGGTTTTATGTATTTGTGGCTGGTTTCTAGAGAGAGGGGGCATATAGAAAAGATGAATTGAAGTTTTAAGAGTGGATTAAAATTACAAGTGACCAGAACTGGCACACCAACTTTAAAAACTTTTTGAGGCTTTGAACAAGGGGCAACAAAAAGAAAAACATTTTTAAAGCATTTTTGGGTATTTCTAAAGTCTGAATTTGTACAGAATTTATATTTGGTTTTATATAAAAGAATCTATATATCAGGCATTACAAAAACTGAAGTTTGCTTTTATTTGCTAAAAAGAAACTCTTGTTTTCCCTTAATAAATGCTTTGCATGGAATTAAGCAAAGAAAAACTAAGAAACAATGAAATGTCATCAATCCTCTGTGAAATTACAGTATCTATAATCAAAAAGACAACTGTGCTTCCTGATAGTACTAAATTAGAAAAAGATGAGAAATATCCTAAGTTTATTTTTAAGGGTGTATTTCTAATTCAAGGATATGATATCAGTCCTTTTTCCATCATATGAAATATTACTTATTTTTCTCCCTAGTCAGGGTCCATTTTCTCTTCCTAGGCCTGAGGGTGGCCATCTGCTTCTTCCATGCTTCTGTCTGGCATTTCACATAATCTAGCAAAAATTCTCTGGATTCCAGAACCGTGAAGGTGATAACTTTGCACAATGCCACAGGGAATTTTAGATTTGTAAATGCGGAAAGAATTTCGTACTGTGAACATTTGAGGTTATTACATCATTCAATTAATGCATGTACAGAATTTAGAACTATTACATCATACAATAAGAGCCCAATAAATGCTAGCTTTATCATGACTGTGGCCATCACCATTGTTATCATTATCACGATGTGAAAGCAATACAACTTCACAGGATAAGCACAAGTTTCGAAGTCAGGACAGCTGGTTTCTAGTTCTAAGATGATCATTTTTCTTTCCTGTGACATTGGTGAAGCTGTTTAACCTTTCTGAGACTCAATGATTTTGTCTTAAAAAGGTAATAAATTATATCTTGTGCTTTTACTTTAAAAGGTAAGTGCTTTGTGGATTCCAAAGTATTAATTTTATTTATTGGGCCTTCCCAGATCAAGACCAAATAGATACATTTGTATAACTTCCAAATGACCACCTATGCCATTGTAAGTAATTTTGCACGTGGCTGACCCAGGGTGGCCCTGGGTTCGATGCCCAGCATTCCATATGGTCCCCCAAGTCAGGAGCATTTTCTGAGCACATAGCCAGGAGTAACTCCTGAGTATCACTGGGTGTGCCCCCCCCCCCCAATTTTTTTAAATAGTAAGATGCATTACATGAACACATATAAATTTAAAAGCAGACACTAAGGGGGAAAATAGGATTTTCTCTTTGAATTTTGGGTTCATACTTTATGATGATCAGAGGCTACTTCTTGTGGGCTCAAGGGACCATATGGGCTTCCAGTTATTAAATTCAGGTCAGCTGTACTAGCTGTAGTACCTCTCCAACTCTTAAGTATCTATCATATTTAAATACTATCAAGTCTACAGAATGCTCAACAAAAAACATTGGACTTATAGGCACTTTTCCTGGTGAATAAAAGAGAAAAAAATATTTGGAGTAGTTGTAAAGAATACATTTCTTTATACAAAACATATTTATTTAATTTATACAAACATATTTATACAACGTATATTCTTCAACAATATATTATATACTGTTTCCATTGATAATCTTTTTTTAAGAATTGGATTCAGGTTTTTAAATAGTTATTTATATTACAGCCAACTGAGATAAATGGATTGTATTACATGTTCTAAAAGACTATTTTGGATTTCAAATATCAGCAATATGCATTTCAAATATCAAAAATATAGAAGATTGTGGGGTGCTGTCACCCTAATTCTCAAATATTGTGTTTTTCTTGGCCATTTTTGTGGTTCATTTATAACTGAAGTGAATTTACAGATTTCAAATGAGTGTAAGAAAATATAAGATCAGTTCCTAGGAAATATTACACAACCAAAGATCCTTTAGAACATACAACAATAATTAATGAAATATTTAGTGTGATGGGTAGAAAGAACTTTTATTAAAATCTAGTAGAATAAATTTTGAAACAGAATTAATAAAGATATTTTTCTCTGGGCCTAAATGGTGGTGCAAGTGGTAGTGTGTTTGCCTTGCATGCGCTGACCTAGGACGGACAGTGGTTTGATCCCCCAGCGTCTCATATATTCCCAAAGCCAGGAGTGATTTCTGAGCACATAGCCAGGAGAAACCCCTGAGCATCACTGGGTGTATCACCAAAACAAACAAACAAAACTTATTTTTCTTCATATATCATTGTTCTTTGCATCAGAAATGTATAACTCTTTTAATTTCTTATACAAAATCTTCTTTGCTGTTGTTATTCTGTAGACTGTTTAAGGGGAGAAACATTTTTATATTTCAGAACTTCCATACTGTTTTATCATATCAGATATAATGACTTTTCTTTCAGTTGTTTTTACTGACTTATCTTTTACCTTTTAAATAATAATCTCCTCTAAGTACTTCTATGAGGTATTTTCACACAGAGTTCAACTTGAAGAATTAACTGCAATCTTGACAAAGCAAAGTATTATTTAAGCATCTTAGGATGAGGTGTTTGTTGAATACCTCCTCGTGCACTGACGTGAGTTTGACCTTAAGCAACCTGAAAATTTGCTGGAAGAATATATTTACATCTACTGAGTACCTGTGAAATAGCAATTACTGTGAATACTAATCAAGATGTTACTATACTGATTCTAGTAGATATCGTCAAATGACTAAGACAGATCATATGCAAGGGAGTAGGTGGGTGGAGGGCGGGTGTGAAGAATTAATTGGGAAGTTGGCAAATGGCTGTTATAGAAGAGATACTATGCTTGAGTTAATTCTGTAAGCTTCAGGTACTCTTGGTATTTTCTCCTGAGGGTAATTTAAAAGGAACAAAATCAATGACCTCTTATACTGAAATACTACTATACTCACTGAGTAAATGTCTGTCATTACTACTATAGTATAGATCAAATACAAGTACAAAAAAATCCTTTTCCTAATAATCACTTGTGTCAGAAACTATATATTTCCATATAGTCTTGCAAGACACAATGAACAAGGTCTCTCAGTAGGAAGCAAAGTTTTATTGGAATGATGTCTTCTGTGACTGGAATTACGAAATTAGATACATATTTGTCTAATGGTTGAATAAAATAAATCAATTATTCCATTTGGGTCAAAAGGCTATATAGCTGGCCACCTAGGCAAATAAAACTAATTACATTTTCCTATAAATGCAGAAGTATATAGCTCATTTCGGTGTCATGTTCTATCTAGACTAAGAATTAAAGGAGACAAGGAAAGGAGAGAAAATGGGCTTAGAAAACGTTTCAAGTATCTCTTTAGACTCAGTGGTCCTCAAACTATGGCCCGTGGGACACATATTGTATTTGTATCTGTTTTGTTTCTTCATTGCAAAATAAGATATATGCAGTGTGCATAAGAATTCGTTCACAAGTTTCGTTTTTACTATAGTCAGACCCTCCAATGGTCTGAGGGACCGTGAACTGGCCCCCTGTTTAAAAAGTTTGAGGACCCCTGCCAGATATCAATGAAATGTAAAAGATACGTAATTAAATTGTAGTAAATACTTACCAAGGTCAAATAACAGAAAGGAGGGGTTCTTGGTGATTTAGTTGGATATTTTCTTTGACAGAAAAGAAGGTTATAATATAGGGGATTACATGATTCACTGAAAGTCACATCACAACAGAAAAACAGGTTCTGAGCCTTCTAGCTCATTTTCACAACCCTAAAAAGCAGATACTCACATCACACAGTGTTTAGGGGATTTTATTTTTGGACTTCTAATATTGGTGGTACCCCAAGTAATGTAAAATACTTAATCTGAAGTGTCTGACTGGATTATCATGATCTAACTTTTATTAGTAAAGTTTTATTACTATTTTCCCCAAAATGAGAAATATTTTTATTTTTCAAAGGAGAAATAATTACATGTATTCCCAATTTGGAGGAATACCAAGCTATTAGTTAAAGTTTTATTGGAAATAACAACCTCTTGAATCCTTTATGGAGAGAAACACTTGTTACTCAAACATTTAATTAATGGCATATGCAGAGCTACTTTCATGAGGCAAACACTTCATCTTAGTTTAGCCATACTCTGCTGTAGTCCAATACAAAAAGGAGAATAATGACCCATTTTTCCCAAATTGTGTAACATTTTAAAATTCAGATGAAGGCTAAAATTCCTGGGATAGTGTTTCTTAACTAAGATAAAAATCAATAGTGTATTTGCTCTTTCTTACAAGATGATAAGAAACCAGAACTGTGACCAGAATTATTCTTAGATTAGTTTAAAAATCTTAGTTAATTCCATGGGGCTGGAGAGATAGCATGGAGGTAGGGAGTTTTCCTTGCATGCAGAAGGACGGTGGTTCGAATCCCAGCATCCCAGGTGGTTCCCTGAGCCTGCCAGGAGCGATTTCTTAGCATAGAAGTCAGGAGAAACTCCTGAGTGCTTCCAGGTGTGATCCAAAAATGAAAACGAAAACAAAAACATAACAAACAAACAAAAAAAGAAAACTTAGTCAATTCCAGATAGAGTAGTGACTGTGTATGCAGTGAGGAAAGATGAAGTTAGAGCAATAAGGCCAGAAATATAAAGGCAAAGATAGCAAAGCTATCTGGAGAGGCAGAACTTATATGATCCCAAATTTAAGGAGCCAGAGAGCTTATATAAGGAGTATTGAACATACCTTGCATACAGCACACAAAGGCTTGATCCTTGGCACCAAATATGACTCTGAGCACTGCCAGTCATGATCCCTGAGCTAGAACCAGGATTTAGTTGTGAACACCCTGGGTGTGGTTCCATAGTCCTTTTCCAAGACAAGTATTCAAAGGCCAAGGCCAGAGGTAGATCACATGCTGCGCATGCCCTGTACAGAGACCAATCTGAAAGTAGTCATAGGTAGTACTTCCTATTTGTTCCCCCAAACAAAGCAAAGACACAAACGAAATTCACGTGACCATTTCTCTTTATTTTCTATAGTAATTTGGAAACTAGAATGTTTACTTAAGCAAACTAGTTAAATATACAGTAAGTGAAAATACTTCTCAACTCTTTCTTCCTGTGTTTCTACCTTCTACCCTCCATCAATTCACTTATTCTAAGGATGCACTTCTAAGAAAACATTTTACTCTTAAAAACTATGTGACAAATTATAGGTATAATACAAAATTTCAAGATCTAAATAACAGTAGCTGTAGAAACAAGCAGGATTAGAAAAGTGAGGTAGAAATTATAACTGGAGTGGTAGTACAGTGGTAGGGCATTTTCCTTGGTTGCAGCTGACTCAGAAAGAATGCCGGTTCGATTCCTAGTACCCCATATGGTCTACAGAGCCAGGTGTAACCCCTGAGCGCAGCTGGGTGTGCTCCAAAAAAAAAAACCCAAAAATTAAAATAAGGAAATGTGAAGTAAATGAAGATAATAGAATGACTCCCTACTACTAAACAATTAGTATGTTGTTAAAATGTACTAATTTGTTTTATCTTATAACCACCTTGTGATTGAGATTTCATTATTACTCTATTTTATAGATTGAGAAACTGGGGCACACAAAAACTTCAAGGCTGAATAAATGGAAGAATAAGGGTTCAAACTATTTTCGAGGACTCTTCTTTGATGTTTCTTTGGAAATCAGAGAAAAATCTATCCACCCTTTATTATCTAAATTTTGCATTCATTTTATAAATAAATATCAATTATTACTCCTAGCAATTATGGTACACCCAGAGAGAGAGAGAGAAAGAGAGTGGGAGGGGGGAGGAAGAAAGAGAGGGAGAGAGAGGAAGAGAGAAAGAGAGAGGGAAGGAGGGAGAGAGAGGGGGAGAGAGAGGAGGGGAGAGAGAAGAGAAGAGAGAGAAGGGGAGGGAGGGAGAGAGGGAGAGAGAGAGCAAGCCTTGAAGAGTGCTAACCAAATGAGTTCCCATTGCTCTGTTTAATTGAGAGCATGCCTGAACATCTGATCAGATGCAGACTTCTTGGATAAATCAGGGAAGATAGAGACCAGGTCTTCTTCGACTGAATTGCTGATTGCCATTTCACTATTGGGGCACACCAGGATTGCTGAGAGCAGGCAGGTGACTCAGCATCCCTGCTACCTCTCATTCCATCCCACTAAAAACATCTGCATGGATCAATGAGTGTAGGCTGCTGAAAAGCATGTGTGATTTGAGTGTATGACAAGGAATAGAAATAACATAATTTGTGCTCTCATATTCTAGGTTGACTTAATTCGAACTTCAAAGTACCTATTCAAACACTTATTCCTAATTATTTTGAAAGATGGAGAGTAATCAGACAAGAACCTTTATGAACGATTACTCTCTGTTTGGATTTATTTGAAGTACTAGAGTTAGATATTCCCTCCCTCCCTCCCTCCTTCCTTCCTTTTTTCCTTCCTTCCTTTTTTCCTTCCTTCCTTCCTTCCTTTTTTCCTTCCTTCCTTCCTTCCTTCCTTCCTTCCTTCCTTCCTTCCTTCCTTCCTTCCTTCCTTCCTTCCTTCCTTCCTTCCTTCCTTCCTTCCTTCTTCCTTCCTTCTTTCTTTCTTTCTTTCTTTCTTTCTTTCTTTCTTTCTTTCTTTCTTTCTTTCTTCTTTCTTTCTTTCTTTCTTTCTTCCTTGCTTGCTTGCTTTTCTTTCTTCTTTTCTTCTTTTGTTCTTTCTCTCTTTCTTTTGTTCTTTCTTTCTTCTTTCATTCTTTCTTTCTTTTTTCTTCCATGCTCTTTTCTTTATTCTTTTTTCTTTCTTTCTCCTTCATTTTTGTTTTTTCTTTCTTTCTTTCTTTCTTTCTTTCTTTCTTTCTTTCTTTCTTTCTTTCTTTCTTTCTTTCTTTCTTTCTTTCTTTCTTTCTTTCTTTCTTTCTTTCTTTCTTTCTTTCTTTCTTTCTTTCTTTCTTTCTTTCTTTCTTTCTTTCCTTCTTTCTTTCTTTCTTTTTCTTTCTTTCCTTCCCTTCTTTCATTTCTTCTTTCTTCCTTCCTTCCCTTCTTTCGTTCTTTCTTTCCTTCCTTCCTTCTTTCTTTCTTTCCTTCTTTCTCTTTCCTTAATTCCTTCCTTCCTTTCTCTTTTTCTTTTTTAAAATATGGAACACTTTACAAATTTACATGTCATTCTTGCGCAGGGGCCATGCTAATCTCTGTATCGTTCCAATTTTAGTATATGTGCTGCCAAAGTGAGCACTCCTTTCTCTTTTTCGTTCCTCTCTTTCTATCTTCTTTTTCTTCCAAGTTTTAAAGCTACAATCAGTACTGCTCAGGGCATCCTCCTGGCTCTGCATACGGGGATCACTCTTGGCACTGATAGGAGAGTATAAATGGGGTGCGAGACATTTAACCAGGTCAGAGGCATGTAAGGCAACAACCCTACCTGCAGTATCTCTCCAGCACCATTTTCTCCCCATATATATTGAGGCATTTCTTTTTTATAATTATATCTTTATTTAAACACCTTGATTACAAATATGATTGTAGTTGGGTTTCAGTCATGTAAAGAACACCACCCTTCACCAGTGCAACATTCCCAGCACCAATGTCCTCCTCCTCACCCCACCTCCATCTGTAGTCTAGACAGGCTTTCTACTTCCCTCATTCATTCACATTGTTATGATAGTTCTCAGTGTAGTTATTTCTGTAACTGCATTCACCACTCTGTGGTGAGCTTCATGTCATGAGCTGGACCTTCCAGCCCTCCTCTCTTTGTCTCTGAATTACTGCAAAAATGTCTTTTATTATTCTTAAAACCCATAGATAAGGGAGATTATTCTGCATCTCTCTCTCTCTTATTTAATTTACTCAGCACAATAGATTCCATGTACATCCATGTATAGGAAAATTTCATGATTTCATTTCTTCTGACAGCTGCATAATATTCTATTGTGTATATGTACCACAGTTTCCTTAGCCATTCATCTGTTGAAGGCCATCTTGGTTGTTTCCAGAGTATGGCTATTGTAAATAGGGATTTTTGAATTGTATTTTTGTGTTCCTAGGGCAGGGGTCTAAAACTCGCAGCCCACGGGCTGCAAACAGTCCTTCATACAACATTTTGTGGCCCAGCCCTAAAGGAATTTTTTTTGCTTTGTTTTGTTTTAGTTGTTTGGGTCACACACACACACCCCCAATGTTCAAGGCTTACTACTGACTTTGCACTCAAGGATCACCCCTACTTTGCCTCGCAGGTAAATTGAGTTTGAAACTCCTGTCTAGGGTATATCTCCAGGAGATCATATGGGAGCTCAATTTCCAGTTTTTGGAGGAATCTCCGTATCACTTTCCATAAAGGTTGGACTAGATGGCATTCCCACCAGCAGTGAATAAGAGTTACTTTCTCTCCACATCTCTGCCAGCACTGCTTATTGCCATTCTTTGTGATTTGCACCAATCTCTGTGGCATGAGATGATACCAATTGTTATTTTGATTTGCATCTAACTGATGATTAGTGATGTGGAGAATTTTTTATGTGCCTTTTGGCCATTTGTATTTCTTTTTTTTTTTTTTTTTTTTTTTTGGTTTTTGGGCCACACCCGTTTGACGCTCAGGGGTTACTCCTGGCTATGTGCTCAGAAATCGCCCCTGGCTTGGGGGGACCATATGGGACGCCGGGGGATCAAACCGCGGTCCGTTCCTTGGCTAGCGCTTGTAAGGCAGACACCTTAGCTCTAGCGCCACCTTCCCGGCCCGGCCATTTGTATTTCTTCTTTGTCAAAGTGTCTGTTAATTTTTTCTTCCTATTTTTGATAGAATTAGGTTTTTTTTTTTCTTTTAAAGTTCTATCAGTGCCTTGTATATTTTGAATATTAGCCCCTTATCTGATGGGTATTGGGTGAATAGTTTCTCCCACACAGTGAGTGACTCTTGTACCCTGGGCACTATTTCCTTTGAGGTGCAGAAGCTTCTCAGGTTAATATATCCCCATCTGTTTATCTCTGCTTCCATTTGTTTGGAGAGTGCTATTTCCTTCTTAAAGATGCCTTTAGTCTCAATGCCATGGAGTGTTTTACCTATGTGTTGTTCTATATACTTTATGGTTTCAGGTCTGATATCAAGGTCTTTAATCCATTTGTATTTTACCTTCTTACATGGTGTTAGGTGGGGTTCTGAGTTCGCATTTTTGCAAGTGGCTAACCAGTTGTGCCAACACCACTTGTTAAAGAAGCTTTCCTTCCTCCATTTAGAATTTTTTGCTCCTTTATCAAAAATTAGTTGTTTGTATTTCTGGGGAACATTCTCTGAGTACTCAAGTCTATTCCACTGATCTGAGGGTCTGTCTTTATTCCAATACTATACTGTTTTAATAACCATTGTTTTGTAATACAGTTTAAAGTTGGGGATATTATTGCCTCCCATATTCCTTTTCCCAAGGATTGCTTTAGCTATTCAAGGATATTTATTATTCCAAATGAATTTCAGAAGTGTTTGATTCACTTCTTTGAAGAATGTCATGGGCACCTTTAGAGGGATCACATTAAATCTGTACAATGTTTTGGGGATTATTGCATTTCTTATTTTAAGATGCTTCTGAAAACAAAGAACTTTATTTCCTACTAAACAAAGACAGGACAGCCATACATTAAAAAATAAAACTAAGAAACAATCAATGTTATAGGTAGATCCTATACTCTGTGTGTGCGTGTGCATGCATGTGTGTGTGTGTGTGTGTGTGCTTTTGAAAATCTTATTTCTGCAATAAAAATGGCTCCACAGTTGCCTCTAACCTCACAACTAAGAGGTTCAAAAGGGGGGCCGGGTAGGTGGCGCTGGAGGTAAGGTGTCTGCCTTGCAAGCGCTAGCCAAGGAAGGACCTCGGTTCGATCCCCCGGCGTCCCATATGGTCCACCCAAGCCAGGGGCGATTTCTGAGCACATAGCCAGGAGTAAACCCTGAGCGTCAAACGGGTGTGGCCCAAAAACCCAAAAAAAAAAAAAAAAAAAAAAAAAAAAAGAGGTTCAAAAGGCAGTTTGGAGCTCAGAAAAAGTCAGCAGTCTTATTGATTCCCAGGAGTGCTTAGAGTCACTCTCACTTTCTCTGGAGATTGTTGTCAAACTGTTGAACTCTGAGTCTCTCTGTGCTTCCAGTGGAACAACCATACCATGCAGTGGAAGAACGATACAAGAACGATACACTCACCCAGAGGTGCTTTAACTCATGTGCCTGCCTGCCAGTCAGTAAAAGGATGACTGGAAACAACTTACTTAAATATTGTAATTTCTCATCTGTAAGAGAAACCTATTCAGAACATTGAATGAAACAATTCATAGAAATTTTTTTCACAGTCTTTGACACACTAGGTGGAACTATTGAAACTTTTATTTCCATTAACTTAATTTTATGACATAGAGTTTTAATTTCATATTGATATTTACATAGATGTGAGTAACCACTAATTGTCAAAAATGGACTCGTAGCTTCTAAATTAATACAGAAATAAGAAAATTAAACAAAATGCAAAGAAAGAAAATTATAGGAGCATGCCATACTGAGAAATTTATGGGGTAGATATAAATTACATCAGGGCCTGAGAGATAGCATGGAGGTAAGGAATTTGCCTTGCATGCAGAAGGACACTGGTTCGAATCCTGGCATCTCATATGGTCCCCTGAGCCTGCCAGGAGCAATTTCTGAGCATAGAGTCAGGATAAACCCTAAGCGCTGCTAGGGGTGACCCCAAAACCAAAAAAAAAGTATATATATATGTATATATATAAATTGCGTAAAGTATATATATTATGTATATATATATATAAATTGCATTGACATATTTTATAGAAGATACTTTAAGAACAACTAAGCATGAGTTTAAAAGAAGTAGTGACAATATTAATAACCAATAATGTGCAATCATGTGCAATGATAAAAGTTGAACAAGCACTATTTATTAAAATATACCCAATCTGATTTTGAATCTTATTTTGGGGAGTGCTCAAGACCCAAAGACATTGCAGAAATAACCACTCCATATCTGGGCATTCAATACTTTGCTCCAATAGTGTTGGAAGTCACTTAAGTGTCAGTGGAATTTCTGGGGATACTAGAGTTCCTATGGTATTACAAGTCCTTGATCAGAGATATCTCTCCAAAAGTTTTTTAAATTTTATAAAATCCAATGCTTATTAGAAAGCTCTTTAACAAAAGAAAAATATATTAAATATATAAAATATAAAGGTGATTTAAAAGGTAGTTTGTGTATTTAAAGATTAGCAATTCTTCCTGTAAAGGGTGGACAATAATTATTTTATATTTAACAGACTCATATATTTTGTATGTTCATATTTTAACAATAAGAGTCAAAATTAACTCAGCAGACATACAAAATAGTTCGGTATATTGAACTTTGTTTTACATTTGTAATGTATGAATGTATCAGTGTGTTTTGCGCTTCATTTAAATAATTTGTACTATATTAATTACATTACAGAGTATTTTCTACAAAATTTGCATTTTTTTCAACAGCACATAAAACATTTATAAAATTAGGTATATATAGTAAGCAACAAAGAAATTTCCTGGATCATGTTGTTTGAGGATCCCTAGAAATCCTCACTAATCTTTCAGGTAGATCTCAGGCTAACCCTATTTTCGTAATACCCAATTTGCCTCTTTTATTTTAAATCTCTCATGTGGATACAGTGAAATTTCCTAAAATATTCATGACATATGATGTCTCAACAGATTGACTGCAGAAGCAGACTCAAGAATCCAGCTGTCTTCTATCAACTTAAATATTAAAAAGATTTGTGAAAATGTAATATGCTATTTTATTACTTATTATTTTGAAAAAATCGATTTCTGTCAGACTATAATGCTTATGTTAAGATGCAACTTTATTTTAAATATATCAATATCTAATATGATAAAAATGATTTATATGTAAAGTTACTGGGGGGTCTTCTTTTAAAGAGATTAAAATGTCTTGAGATACAAAAATTTTCAAGCAGTTTTCAAAAAGTAATTGGATAAGCCTATTATTTCACAAGAGAGTATACTTTAGAAATTCAGTGGCAAAAATTAAGTTTTTGATAATATATTAGTTCCTCTTTGAATGCATTTAAAAACCCGCAGCTGGGACTGCAGAGATAGCTCTGTTGGAGTACATGCTGGCATGCAGGAGGCTAGAGTTTCCTTCCGAACACCACGTGGTCATCCAAGGATAGGCAGGAGTAATTCCTGAGCACCAAGCCAGGAGTGGATTCTGAGCTCAGCAAAAAATGACCCCAAATCAAACCAAATAAATACCAAAGCTATCTCCTCACTACTCTCTGCCATGCATCTACGACATCATCTCTCACCCTAACTTTCTTGGATATTCTGAACATGTTTGGTAGGAGGGGGTCTTCGCAGAAACTTCAATTTAAAATAAAATATCTTAAATGGGCTCCAGAAATGTATGTCAGATAATAGTGAATAGCTAACCAGGGGTAAACCGTGGCAGTCATATTAATTCAAGATGGGAAAGTGAAACTAAATGAAATGTTTCCTTATTTAATTTTTAATTCCTCATCAATTGCTCAAATAATGTTAACTTTCATTTTCAATGTTAAAGGAAGATATATTTGCATGAATACAAAAAGCTTTTTAAAAACACATAAAAGAAAAATAAACAAGCCTAACTTTAAGCATTTTAGTGACTTGGAAAGTAATAATGTAAACAAAAATAAATGCAATATTAAGAGAATATATTCTTACTTTTTTGGTAATTTTTTAATTGAAATGCAATGTATTCTGAAAAGCATATGATTCAGTGAATTTAGTAAGGGCCATCTAGAATAAGACCAACTCATTTTAAAATTCTATATTTCTTAAAATAAACATCTTTATTTCTAATGTCAGAAATTACTCTTCCTCTTTTAGACCTTTATTCAAATCGGATCATTCTATGTTCCTTTGTATCTTACATTTACGTTCAAAGTTACTCTTGGGAAATTCATCCAAGCTATTAGTTATAATAATTATTTGATGCTCTCTATTGTGATAGGATATTTCTTTACATAAATTCCTCAATATTTTTAATCCGTTCTATTTATTTTTTGTTCAGCTTTACAAACATTTGGTAAGAGCTTTCTTAAATATGTTTTATTGATGAAAATAAAGAGATTTTTTGTTGACTATATATCTAAAAGTGAAGTTCTTGCATCATATTGTACATTTCATTTTCATTTTAATCAAATCAAATCTTTCACAGTAATATTTCTAAAATTGTAGATTTTCCAACTTTTCAAGTCTTCAGTTTTAACAGTGATAGATATTTTCATATTTTCAAGTGATTTATTCTTTAACATAATTTACATTCTAAATAGTAGTTTGAGATGTCTAACTACTCCAAATTTCTAATTTTTAGTCTTTAAAAATTTTAGTCACCTAAGAACAACCTAGTTCTTATGATTTTATTTTCAACTTGCATTGTTTGAGGTCAATCATCTCTTCAGATTCGAAAATCATTGTCTTTCATAAAGAGAATAATTTTTCTTTCTACTTTAAAAAATAAAAATTAGAAAATGGAGCCATAGAACAGCAGATAAGTTACCTGCCTTGAAGTTGGCTAACACGGTTTTAGTCCCTGGTACTTAGTCTAGTTTTCTGAGTCCCTTCAGGATTGATCCATGATTGTCAATTCAGGACTAAATCCAGAGCACAGATGGGTGCAATTCAAAGCCCCACCCCCCAAAATAAAACAAGAAATAGCATTCGTTATTGTTTACTGCATTTTAAAATGTGAGTTTTTCTCTATTATTTCTATCACATTTATAAAGCATCTGTAAATTTGCTAAACTATCTATTTACAACAACTGTTGTAAAACTATCAGTTACTTGATTTTTACCCTTAAGTACAAAATATTTAGTCTATGGAGGTTTCTCATATATTCTGTTAAATTTATTTTTAATGTTGTATATTTGCCAATATTATATAAGTATTAAATTTATCTTTAAATAATAATGTAGTTTATGAATTTTAAATAAATATTAACTTTAAATGTTGAGCATAACAAACTTATATTTATTTACTAACTTCATTGAATAAAACAATGACTCTAAGCATTTTATTTTAGAATCAGATTTGTCTATAAATCTTAATTTTTTATTATTCTAATACCTTTTATTTATTTTTCCTTCATATAGTACACAAATTATTTAGGAAATATTGGTTAAAAGTATGATATAAAAATTTTGTTCTATTTTTTATCTATTTTCTGTTAAATACAATTTTTCTGTAGTGTTTTATAGAGTTTTTCAAAAACTAAAGAAACTTCTGTTTCTAGTTTCCCACATTTTTTTTACTAAAATAATAAATTATTATTTAAGTTGTTCTCCTTATATAAATGATCCTATGCTTTTTTGTCTTTTATCTTTTAAGAGACAGTATTGACTATATCTGTTAATGACCTTACATTGCTGGAATAAATTCTCAAAGTATTGTTGTATTTTCTTTTTATATATATATAGCAAGTTTCACTTTACTTACATTTTCAGTGAGATTTAGCAAATATATTCTGACAGATATTGGTCTTCATTTCCTTTCAGGTTTTTCTTATCCAGGTTACATTGGTCTTATAAAATACACTGAGAATGTTCTTTCTTTTTCTATTTCTTGTTTTGTAAAATTTCATTGATAATGCCATCAGGACCTTGGATTTCTTTGTAAGGAAAGTTTTAAGTTACAGGCTCAATTTCTTTAATATATTTAAAATTTAGAATTTATCTCTTTCTGTGACAATTTCACAAATGTGTTTTTCTAAGCATTTTTTCTATTTAAATTAAAATGTATTGACAAATAAGTTTAATCTTTCTTGTCGTTTTAATATTTATTTGACACAAAAATGTCCCTCATTGATGTGCGAATTTTTATTTTCTTTTATTTATTCTCAAATTTGACAAGACTGTAAAAATAGTATTTATTTACTAGACTTTGTTATCTTTTCTATAATATTTTCTCTAATTTCTGCTTGTGCTTAATTTTTTCCCTCTACTTTTCCTACCTAAATATCGTATTCCAATAAACCAAGTTGTACATTACCTTCTAAGATCATCTGACCTATTTTCCATATATTTTGTGCCATGGTTGC
Source organism: Suncus etruscus (assembly GCF_024139225.1). Taxonomy (NCBI): domain Eukaryota; kingdom Metazoa; phylum Chordata; class Mammalia; order Eulipotyphla; family Soricidae; genus Suncus; species Suncus etruscus. The sequence goes on along the minus strand of NC_064857.1, from coordinate 105,336,457 downwards.
ATCATCATGCATTTCATTCTATAACATTGCTTGGCTTCACATAGATTTCTTCTATGAATTATGGAATGTTTATATTTAATAATTTTCAAACTATGTATTTTACTAATTTGCATAGAATATCTGCATCTCATTTAATTTTACATTAAGAGAACATTTTATAAATTTGAGATTTGAAAACTTTGAAATTTATGAACACTGCTTTAATTCTAAAATTGTGAACATTTGTGAGTATCCCAAGTATACTTGGTAAGTAGAGTACATTTATTGGCTGAGGTGTAAATAAATGTCAAATTGTTCAAATTTCTTAACTGAGTTATTCAAACATTTTTAAGTTTTACTATTTTTTTCTGAAAAAATCTTAAAAATTACTAAGATTTTAAATTTATTTATAAATATTAAAAAATTTTAAAATTTGATTAATATATTTATAGATTTGTTATTATGTGTCTATATATTCAGAATTATTTTTTATTTTTCTGAATATTTGATCTTTTTTACCATCATGAAACGTATCTAGCTCTAAAAATGTTTCTCTCTTTCTTTCTTTCTTTTTTAAGAATGAAGAGGGTCTCCAAACCAACGCTCAGTAAAGTCTAGGGCCACAGTTTTAGATACTTAGCCAATTTAAGCTTCATGGTTCAATACTCAAGCAACACGATGCTGCTTGTGCCCAGAAGTGTTTGAGACCTGATAGCTTAACTTGGAAATGCTATATGGGGTTGGAGAGATGATGGCAGTGGGAACAGAAAATGCAAAGAACATAACTTTGGGAAAGTGCTCCATTCCTCTGAGTTCTCTCCCTAGAATTGATTATGCTGCTTTCCTAAATGCCCATTAGAACATTCTGATCACTGCTAACTGTCAAATCTCATTACTATTATTTTCTACATAAATCCATTGGTGGCATTTCTGACGTTCAATGTTATTTTGTGTCAATCAATGCAAGTTATTACATTTATCACCAACTTTGAAGTCTTTGAATTTATTATATATGTGGTTAGATTTCCATAGAACATAATTAGGGATAATTTTGGTTCATAGCTCTAGTTTTTGCTATCTCTTTCCTTTTTAAAATTTAGTTATATGTTTTTTAGCCCTCTCTTTTACTTTGTAGTATTAATAAATTTTTTATTCTCTATATATTTCTCTTTAGCTTCTTTATTATGCATAATTTTCCACTTTATGCAGCTTTAAACAAGTTGGATAGTCCCCACCCCATAATTTGGTGCACTCTGAATATAATCTTATTAATATTAAAATTGTGTCCCCAGATCATAGTTAGAATAAAATATGCTAATGAGTGGCCTTGAGTCCAATAACCAGTAACTTACATGAAAAGGGGGGGAGGAACTACAGAGAATAAATGTCAAGTTAACAAATTTCAAGTTGTTAAATTTTTAATTGGGTTATTCAAATATATTTTAATTTTTACCATTTTTATAAAAACATAAAAAATATTAAGCTTTTAAATTTATTCATAAATATTAAAATTTTAAACTGTATTTGTCGTTATATTATTACATGTCTATATATTTAGAATTATTTTATTTTTCAGGGAAGAATGGACTATGATTGACAATGGAAGCAGGAATTGAAGGCAGCTAAAGACTGTAATGTGATAATCAATAACTACCAAAACCGAAGGAAGAAATAATTCTTCTCAAGACATTTCTAAAGGAAGATGGCCCTTCCCATACCTTATTTGGATCTTTTAACTCCCAGAACAGTAAGCGTATTACACCAAAGAAACTGGCACACATCAAAAAGAACAAGAACAATCAGTGCTGGCGGGGATGTGGAGAGAAAGGAACTCTTCTTCACTGCTGGTGGGTATGCCATTTAGTCTAGCCTTTATGGAAAATAATATGAAGATTTCTCAAAAGACTGGAAATTGAACTCCCGTATGATCCAGCTATACCACTCCTAGGGATATACCCTAGGCACACAAAAATATAATTCAAAAATCCTTTCCTCACACCTATATTCATTGCAGCACTATTACAATAGCCAGACTCTGGAAAAAGCCAAGATGCCCTTCAACAGAGGAATGGGTAAAGTAACTGTGGTACATATACACAATGGAATATTATGCAGCCATCAGGAGAGATAAAGTCATGAAATTTTTCTATATCCACGTGGATATACATGGAATCTATTATGTTGAGTGAAATAAATCAGAGGGAGAGAGATAGACACAGAATAGTCTCACTCATCTATGGGTTTTAAGAAAAATTAAAGACATTACTGTAATAAGGCCCAGAGACAATATAGTTAAGAGCTGGAAGGACCAGAAGGACCAGCTCACAATATGAAGCTCACCACAAAGAGTGGTGAATTCTGTTAGGGAAATAACTACACTAACAACTAGCATGACAATGTTAAAGAATGAGAGAAGTAGAATGCCTGTCGCGAATACAGGCAGGGGTGGGGGGGAAAGGGAAGCATTGGTGATGGGAATGTTGCACTGGTGAAGGGGGTTATTCTGTTTATAACTGAAACCCAACTACAAACATGCTTGTAATCATGGTGCTTAAATAAAGATTTATATTAAAATAAAAAATGTTATATAATGCTGATTTTATGTCATAAATATATAACCTCACTACTCTTTGTTTGACTATCAATTATTTTATTTGAGTCACACCCAGTAGAAATTAGGGATCACTCTTGGGGGTGCTTGGAGGACCATATATGTGCCACAGATAAAATTTCTGTCAGATGGATGCAGGCCAAGCACCACAAAGGCTATATTATCTCTTCCTCTCTGCCTATAGATTTTAAAGGTATTTTTGAAGACAAGAGTATATTAATTTAATACCCTAATTTATTATTTTTGTGAGTATTTTTTTGATTTACCTCATCATTATTACTCATTTCACTTTCTTTTGATCTTCAATTTTAGACTTTATTCTTTTCTAATATAAGCATTTAAAGTAAAAGTATTAAATATTATTAGCATTGCTTGATATGTAGTCTGCAAATTTGGATATGCTGTCCTTTAATTTTAAATACTGTTGTTTACAAAGTTGCTCATAATACAGTTGTTTCAGATATTCAATATTGCTACAGCAGTGTTGACCTTCCCTAAACCATTATCCCCAGTATCACACCCATCTGCTAAGCCTGACCACTTCTCAGGGACAAACAAATTTCTTTATATTGCATTGTTACAACATATAACTCACGCTGATGTTACTAAAGTAAATGTCTGCAGACTGACGGGCTGCATGGAACAAGCTGAGCTTGCTGTGCATTTGTTTTCTCTCATTAAGTTGAGTTGGCTTTGATAGAACTTTCCCACTTAATTTGCTGTGTTCCAATTGAACTGTCAGTACTGTGAAATTATATGTGGTTGCACCCTTCAAAAGCTGTGAACTGGACTTTTTCAGCAACTTGACATATCTTCAAGTGTAATCATGGAGCAGTGAAGCTGGGCAGTTGATGTGCTAAAGGATGTATCCTGTGGATGGAGAACTGGTATCCAGATAGGTTGGGGACTCAGCTTGTTCTCATCCTAAGAATGCTCCAGAAATCTCAACTTGAAGATCACTTACTGGCTTATGTAGAATGACTTAGTGGCTGTGGGATTGGTCCTGTTTTCCAATTTCTAATTAAAAATATTTCTAGTTAATAGTTTTTCTAATTTATTTAGTGTACTTCCATTAATTAGAAAATATTTTCTATTTATAATACTTAATGTATTTGCATCAATTATTTAGCATTATCCTTTATTTCAATATTAAGGTTCAGTTACATGCTTTATTATTAGACGTATATATAAATATAGTTTGAGATAAATCTTTACAATTATTTGCACATCACTTTATAGTACAGTAATGTGGTTGGTTTGGGTGACTACGCCATATGCAATTTTCTGTAAGGACTTCCTTATACAGAGAGTGTCTAAAACAAAATGTTAAAAATCAAAATTTTTTTCCTTTGGAGAGTCTTTAACTTCAATTTGACATCCTTAACTAGTGAACCAGAAATATTCTTGAATCTGTCTATATTTTAAATATTTATTTGAGAAATAATGAATACTAAACATTTAAGGGAGAAGCTTACTTGATTACTGGTCTCAACTCCCATGAGTTTTTTTTTTTTTATCCAACATCTTGCCCCTTCAGTATTCCTATTCAACATATCTAGGACCTTCAGATCTAGAATTTGATCCAAAATTTTATATCTTTGAGCATTCTAATCTAATAGAGATAAAATTTAAATCCTAATCTCCTAATGTTTAATACCCAAATTACTAGAGGACAGATATTTTTATTTTAAGTTTTATATCTTAAGGCTTTATATATAGTTAAGCAATAAAATATTAAAATTTGAATTCCATAATTGAAGTTGAAAATTTTTAGAATAATTATTCCAAAAATTAGCATGGTTTCTTTTGTCTTATTTTCCAGTCTTATTCAGTTTTCCTCAATGAAAAATAAATAGTTCTTACTTATTCTCTATATACCAAACAAAATTTTGAATTGATGGTAAAGTAACAAATATTTCCTTTTTACCATACTCTTTTGTTCATTTTTTTGAAATAACTTTGCTTTTATACCTATGAGAAGGAAATATACAAATAACCACTTAGTATAGATAATTTACTTAAATGTTATATGCACCTGGGCCACTTTATATATGAATCCTTTCAATGTGGTCTTTATGAGAAAATAAATAAAATGAATTTGAAAGGTGCTCTGTCTACAGTTATAGTTCTTATTTTATAATCTTCAAATTACCTGCTAGCTCTGTGACTCTGACTCTAAATTTATCTTTCTGTTATAAATCTGTTTTAATTAAAGCCTCAATACAAATCTACATGATGATTGATAGAAAAAAGAGTATCTTGCTTTCTAGATGAAATCATGCTATGCTTTTATAACATCAGTCTGAATTTAAATATTTATCTCTTCTTATATTTTCTGAAGTTATCAATGTATTTGTACACTACTTGTAGATTGCAGTAAGAGTGACCTGAGCTAATAACACATGTAGTATTTAAAAAATTACTTTGGTCACTGGGATTTAAAATTTGCAATACTATTAGTTATAAAATTACATGCATATAGGATTCCCTGCCAGTATTCATTTCTCTCTATTATTCTAGTATTACCCCCCTCTTGCCCTACATCTTAATAGCTACTAACCACCACTTTGACCTAATATGAGAATTTCCATTCTATAGACAAATTTTTCGATTAGAGATCTTTATATATCTGTCTCTCTCCCTCTGACATCATGCAAGATCATTACCTTCTGTTTTCATCTACATAGCAGAAAATCGCATGATTCCATATTTTCTTATCACTCAGTAGTTTTCCATTTTGTATATATACCTTTGTTTCTTCATCTAGTCCTCTGAGGACATTTGGATTGGTTCCATATTTCACTTATTGTGACTAGTTCTGTAATGAACACAAGAGAACAAATATTTTTTCTGAATAGTTTTTGGTTTTTGAGATGGCTACCCAGACATGGGATTGTTGGGTCATCTGAAAGTTCAATTCTTAGCATTTTGAGAAGTGTCAATATTGTTTTCCTAAAAGCTTGAATCAGTCAATATGGCCACTAGCAGTACATGAGGGTTCCTTTTTTAACATCAACCTAACATTGACTCTTTATTTTTCGTAATGTGGACCAGGCTTATTGGTATTTTATTGTTGTTTTGATAGTGTTTCATTATTGTTTTGCTGGCCAGTGATGCAGCACTTATTTTTTTTCATGTTTCTTAACCATCTAGATATCTCCTTTGAGAAAATTTTTGTTTATCTCTTCTTGCCAAGTAGTACTTTATAATCTTAACTATTAATAAAACCATTAAATCATTGTTAAATGAGTCATGGACAGATACTTTCTCTTATGGTTTCTGCTATGAATTATCTTTTCATTATAGACTTTTTTGGTAGTGCAGATGTTTCATAATCTGATATAATTCCATTTATTTATCTTTGCTTGGTCAATGTATTGAATCATTAAAGAAAGCTTTAGACGAAGAAAACTTTAAATAACTTGAAAGGTTATGTTTTTTATTTAATTTAATATTTGCATTCAGTTCTGATATTGATTTAACTATTTTATCAATTATACTAAGTGATCTATGTAAGATTTTAATATTACTTTTAAATTCATGGTTACAAATTCTCAATGATGTATTTTTATATAGAATATTTTGAATTATTTTTTACAAAATGAGCTCCTATTTCGTACATTTTTTTTTGTGTGTGTGTGTGTGTCACGCCTAACAGTGCTAAGGGTTTACTCCTGGCTCTATGCTCAGAAATCGCTCTTGGCAGGCTCAGGGGACCATATGGGATGCCGGGATTCAAACCACTGACCTTCTGGATGCAAGGCAAATACCTTACCTCCATGCTATCTCTCAGGCCCCAATATTTTGTACATCTTTAATAAACTAAACCTTAAATTACTAATTTTTATTTTCTCTTTCAGCAGGTAATGAAAAAAACACATATTTGTTTGTTTGCTTGAATTTTGTTTGTAGTTATCTAACTTTCAATAAAAATAATGAACAACTTCCATTGGATCTTAGAAATGTGATTTGTCTAGAATACTCTCATTTTCTGCATGTCTCTAGATTTTTGTCTTGAGTAGAAGATCCAAATATAAAAACTATTCTGAGTTGAATTTATCAGGTATGTTCACACAGCTTATAAGAGTATATATATAAAACAGCAACAGAACATCATAAAATAAGCTCTGGTAATCAGGCATTTTGAGAAAACCATGAGTTAAAGAGTCTTTTTATTAACTATGACTTTTCATGGTATATTGTTAAATCTCTGCTTTGTGAGTGAATTTTAATTTACTTTAATTTAAGTAATGTTTGTTATTGCTTCTTAGATACATTATTTAATCTGAAGGGAGGAAAACACGTGGTAAGTTTTGGAAGAAACTAATTCTTTCAAGAAGCTCAGGTAGTCAGCATTTGAACTCTCTGAGATTCCCTTTAGTAATTACAGACCAGGATGTGTAATTCATTGCATTTGAAAGTTCACAAGGTTTTTACTAAGTATGATAACATGGAAGAAAGAATGGGATTAGTGTAATGTCTGAATTTCCTGGCTGGCTCTTTTCAAACTGACACTGGGAAATTATTTTCCAAAGAGGATCCACAATTTCTTGAAACAATTTAATCAGAAATTTAAAAAATGTGATTCATATTCATTTTCTTATTTCAGATTTAACATGAATCAATTTTCACATCTATCTCTATCTCATTTTCTTCATATACAATGTCTTAAGAAATTGATGTCCAGTTTAAATTTTCCTTAAATAGTTTTTTCTGATATAATTTCCTACAGAACAAACATTTTTGCTCTTTCATAGAAAAGTAATTTTAGAATAGCAGATTAAATAAAAAATATTCTTGTAAATTTCTTTTATCCTTAATTTTACCTTCAAATATTTACTTATATTTTTGTTCTGAGTAACACATTTTCTTAGATTTATAGTTCAAGAATTGATACAGATTTTCTGTGATACTTAGATTCTCTCAAACCCCCTCAAAAAAAGAAAATATATTACAATGCCTAGGACTGACATTCACCAATTAAACTTTGCTTTATAGGAATACAATCCATAAATTATGTATGTGAATTTTCTTTTGTCGTTAGAGGATGATTAGTGTTTCAAATGTACTGAAAACTATGATTTATTTATTTCTGGTTTGGTTTTATAGTGTCAGAAAAACAGTGACTAATAAACTATTGTATTCTCTCAATTTCTCAACAAAATCTATAACTTGAATTACTTTTTCTAGTCATTCAAATTGGTGTTTGATGAGCATAAACTTGACATGGATTGAACTAAAATATTCATATGAAAAAAATACTTTTTTTTTAAGTTTTTTTGAGAGGGAGAAGACTGATTGGATATCATTTGTTGGAGGCAGAAATGGGAGAGTACAATGACCAATAGCCTCTCATTACGTTGCTCCTTTCTTTGACATCCATTGGATTTTAGTGTCTTTATATAACAAAGCAAAAATGTACATATTAAACTAAGACTGCAATTTAACAGCAAAATATGCATTTTAAATTATAATACATTATAATCACCATGCATATTATTATGATTTCACTATATCACATTGACATACTTCATTTAGAATAGTATTATGCTAGAGCACAATGAGAAAAGCAGACAAAATACTACTAAGAGAAAACTAAAACATGAAGGTCTCTAAGCCACACATTGTATAAGGCCTGTAAGCCACACATTATATGTAATGAATTAACTTCTCTTCTATGCTGGATAACAGTATTGGTATGTGCCATCTTAACAAAATTGAGAAATTGTATTGAACTCAGTTTCTGTATCTGTGATTTAGATGAAGAATCCTGGTGAAGAAATATGATTTAAGCTATTAAGCATTTTTCAAGAGTCTCAAGATTCAAAACGTATTAACAGGAAATTGAAAAGTTCAAGATGATTGCTTTGTTTCATTAAACAGTAAGTGGCACACTCTCTGTTAACTGCTTTTTATGCCTCTAAAGAAATTAAAATCAATTAAAGACATATTAGGTTTTCAAAGAATTCTTGCCTTTTTTCTTCATTACAATTCATTCTTTTTGAGGCATAACTGTTTTAAATTATTTTTAAGGAAGTTGTTATGTTGTTTCATATAAGTGTTGACCAGTATTTCTGAAAAAACTCTTCTTTTGGAGTTGATCACAAAAAGAAATAGGAAGTCCTTTTCTAAAAACTTAAAAAGTTTTATATCTGATTTTAAACTACTTTTCTGAAATAGCAGTCATTTATTATTTAGTATTTTTAATGTATTATGTAAAACTTATCCTTATTCCCTTATACCAGAATTTCAATATACTTGATGAATTGTAACCTTTGTAGACTGAGAAACGAACCAGAGTTTTTTTCTGTTATAAGCCACTGAAAGAGGCAAGACAATTGGTGTTGGCTCTTCAGAATAAAAATGCTCTTCTTCACTATTTTTCATGATCACCAGCCTTAATTCCCCATTTTATGCAGAAGCAACCTTCTTAGTTATTCACTTCATCATTGGTTCACCTTCAAATGTATTCAGACACTTTAATTGCTTGAAAAGTTAAGATGAAGATGAAATATGAAAAAGATATTTAATACTCTTGATGATTCTATTGATGTCTTGTAAGCTTCCTAAAAGTAATGGGGCCTCACATTTATTTCTTTTGGATTTCAAGCCAAATTGTGAAACACATGAATTGGTGACATATCATCTCCCATTAGCTACCTCCAACAGCCCTTGCAAAAATGCAGGAAACTTGGTGCAAACCACAGAAGACAACTTGGGTGGTCTGACATTGAGTTGAGAATCCAATGCTTATTAAAGATTCATCATTAACCCAAAGAAAGTGACTGTATTTTTAATGACAACACCTCTCCTTTACCCTAATGAAAATGAGTCAATTTATGAAACAGTCCCACAAACACACACATAGAAACAAAACTGGGAAATTCTTAGGAAAATAAGCAACCCAATTTCACTTAGTTGGATAGTCAGCAAGTTAGTGATATTGTGGTTTGACCCTCATATGGTACATCAATCACAGCAAAATTTTTACCCTCTCCCTTCCAAGTAAAACCACTGCGTCCCACGCAATATGTCATTACCATCACAATAGGATCTTCACTGTAATAGAGTTTGGATTGTATCCTTAAATTTTAGAGCCCTATTTGAAATCAGTTCCTTCCTGCTGAAAGCTAGTTTAAAAACAGACCTTTAGTTATCTTGAAAATCCACTATATTTTTCCCTTTAGTGTTGGTTCTGGTACTTGCAAACCAGCTTGCATTTTTTTGTTTTCTCATAAGAGACCAAATATTCTTAAGCATACTATCATTTTCTATTTTTTTTCACTCTTAACACAAGGAAAGATGTACAGGAAGAACAAAAATGAGGTATTAGTGACCACTGGGGTTGGAGTTTAAAAGCATAATCTGTACTTAACCTGCTTGATGAAAACAACTCTGCCTCTGGTTCAAGTACTCAATCACATATAAAATGTGCTCAGGTGCTGGGAACGTTTTTTCAATGATACTTACTCTCAAATTTAAAATATATAAAACTTATTTTAAAGAAATAAAGTATTTCATGTTTTCTATTAATTTTCAGGCATCTGGATTTATATTTGAAGATAAATGAACAAGAATAGCAGCTACTTTTGGAGGAGAAAGGTTGAGCAACACCCAATGATGTTCAAGCTAACTCATGACTCCATGCTCAGGGATCACTCCTGGTATTGCTGAGGAGACTTTGTAGTGACAAAGATTCAAACAGGCCCAGCTGAGTGCAAGACAACCACTTTAATTCCAGTATAATATTTCTAAGTGCAACATGGATTCATACATAGTTTGCAAATGTTTTCACATAATATTGACAGGTAGAAAAGAAGCATGTACATTCAAACCCAATTTTCTGCAAAAAAAAAATAAATGTAGTAATTATCACAATATACAATTCTTGGCAGAAAACAAGGTCTGAAAATATCTTCTACGGTTTCTGAATATTATTCCTAAAATTCCATTAATTATCAGATAACAATCCAGGCTAAATTTTTCTTAAATCAAGCAATCCATAATTTGTAGACTTTAGGACATTTTAGAAACTCATATATTGAGATGAATTAGTCTGTTCAATTTTGTTCTTAATACAAAATTAGAAAAGCACATTAATAACAGAAATATATATCTCATAAATCCTGTTTTTTCCTGTTTAAAATTACTCTTTCTCATGGTTTTAACCATGATCTTGTTATGTTAAAATTAATCACAGTATTGTTTGCAAGATATATCTTTATCAAATCATGACTTTGTAGCAAAGTTCTGACTTATGGTCAACACTTGATCTGATTTGAATACCATTTCTACCAGTGATCCTCAATGATTTCAGCTTTGTTTTTGTTGTTACCTAAGGTAAGGAAACTAACTGTGTGCTGGCTCTGAGAGCCACTCTACTGGAATAGGTGAGGAGAACAGATCAGGGTGGATCCATAACAAGACTGAAGCATTTCTAACAGTGGTATTCAAATAGCTATTCAAAGAGTGGGCCTGTGAAATAATTCTTTTTTTGTTTTTTTTGTTTTTGTTTTTGGTTTTGGGGCCACACCTGGTGGTGCTCAGGGGTTACTCCTGGCTCTGCACTCTGAAATCACTCCTGGGAGTAAGAGGACCATATGGGTTGCCGGAAATCGAACCCAGGTTCATCCTGGGTTGCTGCTTGCAAGGCAAACGCCCTATCACTGTGCTATATCTCTCCAGCCCAGATACTGCTAATATATTTTGTATTCTATAAGTTTTTCATCTAGAACAGCAACAGAACATTACATTTTCTCCTTTTTCCTCCATTTTTACATCTAGCTCCTCACCTGTTAGCTTCTAGAAAAATTACCAGTCTCATAAGATAATGGTTACAGCTTTATTAGAAGATCTTTAATAATATGCTTAAAAATCTGCTCACCACTATAACTTTAAAAATATTTTATCTTGGTAAGATGAATCTTATATTTGTTTTATAATCTTATAATTTTAGCTTAAATTAAAATTTACCCAACATAGACAGGAACTATTAGTTGTTATTTCCAGTAAATTTTTATAAATATTTCTGCCAATATTTGGGAAAACTATAACTTCACTGTAAATTGTCACTTAAATACTTACTCTTTGTCTTTATTTCTCCTCTATATGTACTTACTAGGGCAGTTTACAAGATACCTGCTCCTATCTGCTCTATGAAACTATTTGAAATAAAGGTAAAAATGACTTTTCCAACACATTTATGCTACTTATTCTATTAAGTGCTCCAACCAACTATAAGTTTTCATTAACTTAAAAATAGATCTCCTGCCATCTGGAGTCCTAAGTTTCTGCATTTTCTCTTTCACCTCGGAGCAACTCCAGCAGTCATAAAAGAGCTTTACTTGATGTAACTATATCTGTTTCCAACTGGAGCTTTCGTTCTGAGTGAATAATTCTCCCATGTTATCATTAGACTTCCTGAAGCGATCAGATGCTCATTCTTTGGGGCAGTTTCAAATCATCAAGAAATAAAAAAAAACTTCATAAATTTTAGGGTTTTATTTTAGTTTTTGGAAAGTTTCTTAAATTATAGATAGTCTAATTCTAAAATCTTTCAAATTAATGAAAACCCCTGTGCCTAAAAGTCTTGAAACGCAGAGAGAGTGGCCAAGTTATTTTAATAGTTTGAGTTTCCACCAAAAAATAAGACTAAAGCACATACTTCACCTCAAGCCTAAATTTAATTTTTATCCTTTTGTTTAATATTATAAATAAATAATACCTTTTTTTTTTTTTTTTTTGGTTTTTGGGCCACACCCAGCGGTGCTCAGGGGTTACTCCTGGCTGTCAGAAATAGCTCCTGGCAGGCACGGGGGACCATATGGGACACCGGGATTCGAACCAACCACCTTTGGTCCTGGATGGGCTGCTTGCAAGGCAAACACCACTGTGCTATCTCTCCGGGCCTAAATAATACCTTTGTAGTGTCTTAAATATTTATTTCAGTTAATATATTGAAGACAAGATACTTCTTGTACATCTTTTATTTGTTTTCATTTTCACCTTTAACTATCAGGCTTCTTTAAAAATTGTACTTTTAGTGGCGGTATCTACCATTTGATTTTTTGCTTGTTTGTTTGTTTTTTGTTTTTTGGGCCACACCCAGTGACATTCAGGGGTTACTCCTGACTATGAGCTCAGAAATTACTCCAGGCTTGGGGGACCATCTGGGAGGGATGCCAGGGGATTGAACTACAGTCTGTCCTAGGTTAGTGTGGGCAAGGCCTTACCACTTGTGCCACTGCTCCAACTTCTACCATTTGATTTAAAAAAAAACCACAAAGCTAATTTTAATATTGTATTTTCTTTACTACTCAAATACATTCAAGTAGAAGATAGATTTATTCCATGTCTCTAGTGCACTTGAATGCATTCTTTACTTCAAACAATGTAGTTTACATCAATTGTATCTCCCTGGACCCAACAGAGTATTCACATATCCATTATCCTCTTCTTGGTCAAAGTAATATTGTTGAGCAAAGTTTTTGAGAGTTCATTATATATTTAAAATAGTTGCAGTATTTTATTCCCCGGCATCCCCATATGGTCCCAATCACATAATAGTTTCTATGTCCACCCATGGACAGGAAAATTTCATGACTTCATATTTCCTGATGGCTGCATAGTATTCCATTGTCTATATTACCACAGTTTCTTTAGCCATTCGTCATTGAAGGGCATCTGGGTTGTTTCCAGATTCTGGCTATTGTAAATAGTGCTGCAATGAATATAGGTGTGCAAAAGGCATTTCTGTATTGTGTTTTTGTGTTCCTATGGTATATCCCTAGGAGTGGTAGAGCTGGATCATATGGGAGCTCAATTTCCAGTTTCTTGAGAAATCTTCATATTGTTTTCCAGAAAGGCTAGACTAGATAGCATTCTCACTGGCAGTGAATGAGAGTTCCTTTCTCCCAACATCCTCTAGCACACATTATTTTTTATTCTTTTTGATATGTGCCAGTCTCTGTGGCATGAGATGATACCTCATTGTTGTTTTTATTTGCAGCTCCCTAATGATTAGTGATGTGTTTATTTATTTTTGGGGGGTTTTGGGCCACATCCGGTAACGCTCAGGGGTTACTCCTGGCTATGCACTCAGAAGTTGCTCCTGGCTTGGGGGACCGTATGGTCCATCCTAGGCTAGCGCTGGCAAAGCAGGCACCTTACCTCTAGCATCACCACACTGGCCCTGATGTGGTTATTTTGAGTATGTAAAATTCCTGAGCTGTTATTTATTGATGTGTATCATTCTTTAAAATCTAAATGGTGTCTGGCTGGAAGAAGTATTTTTTGTAAGCTATTCATTTTATGCAAAATTATTTCTTTTAGGCCTAGAGATTGCTTTTAGTGTATTTACTGTAAATCTTATTATGCTCCTTTATATGTGATTTTTTTCTTTGATATTGATGCTGGTAGTATTTTATCTCTCTGTGGTTTGGGGTTTTTTTTTTTTTTTTTGTATTTTTGGGCCACACCTGTTTGATGCTCAGGGGTTACTCCTGGCTAAGTGCTCAGAAATTGCCCCTGTCTTGGGGGGACCATATGGGACGCAAGGGAACAAACCGCAGTCCTTCCTTGGCTAGCGCTTGCAAGGCAGACACTTTAACTCTAGCGCCACCTCTCCCGCCCCTCTCTCTATGGTTTTAATCATTCTGATTACACTGTGTCTTGGTGTCTTGGAACATTTTTATTTGTGTCTCTTTTAGCTTGTACCTTCTGAGGTCCAGGATGTTGCTATATGTGCCCTCTTGTCCAGCAAAGTTATCTTTGACTGTGGCTTCTGCATAGAACATTGTCAGGTTGCCTTCCTGACCTTCTGGGATGCTGATGGTTCTTATGCTATCCTTAACTTCATCCCAAAATTCTCTTGTTAGCTATTCATTTATTTTAAGACTCTTCCATTTTCTCCTGTTATCTGGTGCTGTTTTGCACCTCATATTCAAGCTCATTGATTCTAACCTCAGCAATTTTTACTCTGTTGATGAGGCCTTCCAGTGAATATTTTGTTTTGCCTACCAGGTTTTTCAGTTCTGTCATTTAAGGTTTTTTTGTTTGATTTTTATTTTAATTTTTTTGGGGGCGGGGGATCACTTCAAGAAGTGCTCAGGGGTTATTCCTTACTCTGTGCTCAGAAGTTGTTCCTGGCAGGCTCAGGGGACCATATGGGATGTTAGGATTCAAACCAGGGTACATCCTGCATGCAAGGCATACGCCTTACCTCTGTGCTATTGCTCTGGATTCTGTCATTTATGTTTTAAAATTTCTTGTTCCTACTCTAATCTCCTTTTCTTAATTTTCTCTTAACCTCTTTGTTAATCTCCTTTTAAGTCTTATTGGCTGACTATTCCATGGTTTTTTTGAGTTCTTTGAACATCCTTTTGTAAAGTCCTTATGTGAGAGGCTACATAACAAACTGATACTAGTTGTGCCTTCAGAGCTACCCTCTTCACTCACTATGTGTGGTAAGTTTATGCGTTGTTTTACCGTTGTGACCTTTGTGGGTTTAATTTACTTGCGATTTTGGGGAAATCTTTAATTTCTATTTACATAGAGGCAAAGTTAATTTATTATTTATTCAATTAGCACTCTATCACAGCCAACAATATCTCACTATATTAATTTTTCTCATTTTTATACTTTAATTTATTTAATTTATTAGAAGAACTGTTCACCCTATTTTCAAGTTCATTGATTCAATTCTCAGTTTCATTCATTCTGCTGCTATGAATTGCTTTTATATTCTTTAATTATTTCTTTCCATTTAAATGTGTTCTTTATTCGCCACTGCCCATCCAAATGAGGCTATCTCTAATATTATTGATTATATGTAAATATAGAAGTTTTTTAGATCATTATACATATTATTTTTTAATATTTTTATTTAAACACCTTGGTTAAAATCATGATTGTGGTTTGGTTTCAGTCATATCAGATGACACCCCCCATCTCCAGTGCAACATTCCCATCATCAATGACCCAAATATCTCTCGTCCCTTCCCCGCCCCTACCTGTACTCTAGACCAGCTTTCCACTTCCCTCATATATTCTCATTGTTAGGATAGTTTGCAATGTGGTTGTTTCTCTAACTAAACTCATCACTCTTTGTGGTGAGATTCATGAGGTCAGCTGTAATGTCCAGCCCTCCTCTCTTTTGTTTTGAAAATTGTTAAGAAATTTCTTTCATTTTTCTTAAAACCCATAGATGAGTGAGACCATTCTCCATCTTTCTCTTTCTCTCTGACTTATTTCACTCAGCATAATAGATTCCATGTACATCCCATATAGGAAAATTTCATGACTTCATCTCTCCTGATGGCTGCATAATATTCCATTGTGTATATGTACCACAGTTTCTTTTTTTTTTTTTTTTTTAATTTTTTAGAACTTTATTTATTTTTTTTTTTAATTTTTTTTTTAATTTTTTTTTTTATTTAAACACCTTGATTACATACATGATTGTGTTTGGGTTTCAGTCATAAAAGGAACACCACCCATCACCAGTGCAACATTCCCATCACCCAAGTCCCAAATCACCCTCCTCCCCACCCAACCCCCGCCTGTACCCTAAACAGGCTCTACATTTCCCTCATACATTCTCAATATTAGGACAGTTCAAAATGTAGTTATTTCTCTAACTAAACTCATCACTCTTTGTGGTGAGCTCCCTGAGGTGAGCTGGAACTTCCAGCTCTTTTCTCTTTTGTGTCTGAAAATTATTATTACAAGGGTGTCTTTCATTTTTCTTAAAACCCATAGATGAGTGAGACCATTCTGCGTTTTTCTCTCTCTCTCTGACTTATTTCACTCAGCATAATAGATTCCATGTACATCCATGTATAGGAAAATTTCATGACTTCATCTCTCCTGACAGCTGCATAATATTCCATTGTGTATATGTACCACAGTTTCTTTAGCCATTCATCTGTTGAAGGGCATCTTGGTTGTTTCCAGAGTCTTGCTATGGTAAATAGAGCTGCAATGAATATAGGTGTAAGGAAGGGGTTTTTGTATTGTATTTTTGTGTTCCTAGGGTATATTCCTAGGAGTGGTATAGCTGGATCGTATGGGAGCTCGATTTCCAGTTTTTGGAGGAATCTCCATATCGCTTTCCATAAAGGTTGAACTAGACAGCATTCCCACCAGCAGTGGATAAGAGTTCCTTTCTCTCCACATCCCCGCCAACACTGTTTATTCTCATTCTTTGTGATGTGTGCCATTCTCTGGGGTGTGAGGTGGTATCTCATCGTTGTTTTGATTTGCATCTCCCTGATGATTAGTGATGTGGAACATTTTTTCATGTGTCTTTTGGCCATGCGTATTTCTTCTTTGTCAAAGTGTCTGTTCATTTCTTCTCCCCATTTTTTGATGGGGTTAGATGTTTTTTTCTTGTAAAGTTCTGTCAGTGCCTTGTATATTTTGGAGATTAGCCCCTTATCTGATGGGTATTGGGTGAATAGTTTCTCCCACTCAGTGGGTGGCTCTTGTATCCTGGGCACTATTTCCTTTGAGGTGCAGAAGCTTCTCAGCTTAATATATTCCCATCTGTTAATCTCTGCTTTCACTTGCTTGGAGAGTGCAGTTTCCTCCTTGAAGATGCCTGTAATGTCCTGTAGTGTTTTGCCTATGTGCTGTTCTATATATCTTATGGTTTTGGGGCTGATATCGAGGTCTTTAATCCATTTGGATTTTACCTTTGTACATGATGTTAGCTGGGGGTCTAAGTTTAATTTTTTGCAAGTGGCTATCCAATTGTGCCAACACCACTTGTTGAAGAGGCTTTCCCTGCTCCATTTAGGATTTCCTGCTCCTTTATCAAAAATTAGATGGTTGTATCTCTGGGGAACATTTTCTGAGTATTCAAGCCTATTCCACTGATCTGAGGACCTATCCTTATTCCAATACCATGCTGTTTTGATAACTGTTGCTTTGTAGTACAGTTTAAAGTTGGGAAAAGTAATTCCTCCCATATTCTTTTTCCCAATGATTGCTTTAGCTATTCGAGGGTGTTTATTGTTCCAAATGAATTTCAAAAGTGTCTGATCCACTTCTTTGAAGAATGTCATGGGTATCTTTAGAGGGATGGCATTAAATCTGTATAATGCCTTGGGGAGTATTGACATTTTGATGATGTTAATCCTGCCAATCCATGAGCAGGGTATGTGTTTCCATTTCCGTGTGTCCTCTCTTATTTCTTGGAGCAGAGTTTTATAGTTTTCTTTGTATAGGTCCTTCACATATTTAGTCAAGTTGATTCCAAGATATTTGAGTTTGTGTGGTACTATTGTGAATGGGGTTGTTTTCTTAATGTCCATTTCTTCTTTATTACTGTTGGTGTATAGAAAGGCCATTGATTTTTGTGTGTTAATTTTGTAGCCTGCCACCTTGCTATATGAGTCTATTGTTTCTAGAAGCTTTTTGATAGAGTCTTTAGGGTTTTCTAAGTAGAGTATCATGTCATCTGCAAACAGTGAGAGCTTGACTTCTTCCTTTCCTATCTGGATTCCCTTGATATCCTTTTCTTGCCTAATCGCTATAGCAAGTACTTCCAGTGCTATGTTGAATAGGAGTGGTGAGAGAGGACAGCCTTGTCTTGTGCCAGAATTTAGAGGGAAGGCTTTCAGTTTTTCTCCATTGAGGATAATATTTGCCACTGGCTTGTGGTAGATGGCCTTCACTATATTGAGAAAGGTTCCCTCCATTCCCATCTTGCTGAGAGTTTTGATCAAGAATGGGTGTTGGACCTTATCAAATGCTTTCTCTGCATCTATTGATATGATCATGTGGTTTTTATTTTTCTTGTTATTGATGTTGTGTATTATGTTGATAGATTTACGGATGTTAAACCAGCCTTGCATTCCTGGGATGAAACCTACTTGATCGTAGTGGATGATCTTCTTAATGAGGCATTGAATCCTATTTGCCAGGATTTTGTTGAGGATCTTTGCATCTGCATTCATCAGTGATATTGGTCTGTAATTTTCTTTTTTGGTAGCGTCTCTGTCTGGTTTAGGTATCAAGGTGATGTTGGCTTCATAAAAGCTATTTGGAAGTGTTTCTGTTTGTTCAATTTCATGAAAGAGTCTTGCCAAGATTGGCAGTAGTTCCTCTTGGAAAGTTTGATAGAATTCATTAGTGAATCCATCTGGACCTGGGCTTTTGTTTTTCGGCAGACATTTGATTACTGTTTTAATTTCATCAATGGTGATGGGGGTGTTTAGATATGCTACATCCTCTTCCTTCAACCGTGGAAGATTATAAGAGTCCAAGAATTTATCCATTTCTTCCAGGTTCTCATTTTTAGTGGCGTAGAGTTTTTCAAAGTAGTTTCTGATTACCCTTTGAATCTCTGTCATATCAGTAGTGATCTCTCCTTTTTCATTCCTGATACGAGTTATCAAGTTTCTCTCTCTCTCTTTCTTTGTTAGGTTTGCCAGTGGTCTATCAATCTTGTTTATTTTTTCAAAGAACCAACTTCTGCTTTCGTTGATCTTTCGGATTGTTTTTTGAGTTTCCACTTCGTTGATTTCTGCTCTCAGCTTTGTTATTTCCTTTTGTCTTCCTGTTCTTGGGTCCTTTTGTTGAGCATTTTCTAGTTCTATTAGCTGTGTCATTAAGCTACTCAGGTAAGCTCCTTCTTCCTTCCTGATGTGTGCTTGCAAAGCTATAAATTTTCCTCTCAGTACTGCTTTTGCTGTGTCCCATAAGTTCTGAGAGTTTGTGTCTTTATTGTCATTTGTTTCCAGGAACCTTTTTATTTCCTCCTTGATTTCATCTTGGACCCACTGGTTATTGAGCATGAGGCTGTTTAACTTCCAGGTGTTAAAGTGTTTCTTCTGAGTCCCTTTGGAGTTCACAAATAATTTCAGAGCCTTGTGGTCAGCGAAGGTAGTCTGCAAAATTTCTATCCTCTTGATCTTATGGAGGTATGTTTTATGTGCCAGCATGTAGTCTATCCTGGAGAATGTCCCATGTACATTGGAGAAGAATGTGTATCCAGGTTTCTGGGGATGGAGTGTCCTATATATATCCACTAGGCCTCTTTCTTCCATTTCTCTCCTCAGGTCTAGTATATTCTTGTTGGGTTTCAGTCTGGTTGACCTGTCCAGTGTTGACAAAGCCGTGTTTAGGTCCCCCACAATTATTGTGTTGTTGTTGATATTATTTTTCAGATTTGTCAGCAGTTGTATTAAATATTTTGCTGGCCCCTCATTCGGTGCATATATGTTTAGGAGAGTGAATTCTTCCTGCTCTACGTACCCCTTGATTAATATAAAATGTCCGTCTTTGTCCCTTACAACCTTCCTGAGTATAAAGTTTGCATTATCTGATATTAGTATGGCCACTCCAGCTTTTTTATGGGTGTTGTTTGCTTGGATAACTTTTCTCCAGCCTTTTATTTTGAGTCTATGTTTGTTCTGACTATTCAGGTGCGTTTCTTGTAGGCAGCAGAAGGTTGGATTGAGTTTTTTGATCCATTTAGCCACTCTGTGTCTCTTAACTGGTGCATTTAGTCCATTGACGTTGAGAGAAAGAATTGTCCTGGGATTTAACGCCATCTTTATTTCAAAATTTGGTGTGTCTTTTGGGTAGTCTTGTCTTAGATTAGGTCTTTCAGTTTTTCTCTTAAGACTGGTTTTGTGTCTGTGAAGTTTCTGAGCTGTTTTTTGTCTGTGAAACCATGTATTCTTCCATCAAACCGGAAAGTGAGTTTTGCTGGGTATAGTATTCTGGGTGAAGCATTCATTTCATTCAGTCTTGTCACAATATCCCACCACTGCTTTCTGGCATTGAGCGTTTCTGGTGACAGGTCTGCTGTAAATCTCAGGGAAGCTTGCTTGAACATGATTTCCCCTTTTGATCTTGCTGTTTTCAGAATTCTGTCTCTATCTGTGGGATTTGTCATTGTGACTAGGATGTGTCTTGGGGTGGTTTTTCTGGGGTCTCTTTTGGTTGGTACTCTTCGGGCATGCAGGATTTGATCACATATATTCTTTAGCTCTGGGAGTTTCTCTTTAATGATGTTCTTGACCATTGATTCTTCCTGGAAATTTTCTTCCTGGGTCTCTGGGACTCCAATGATTCTTAAGTTGTTTCTGTTGATCTTATCATAGACTTCTATTTTCGTCTGTTCCCATTCTTTGACTAATTTTTCCATTGTCTGCTCATTTGCTTTAAGTTTTTTGTCCAATCTCTCCTGCTGTATGGAATTGTTATGTATCTCATCTTCCACAGCACCAAGTCTATTCTCAGCTTCTGATACCCTGTCCCAGAGCTTATCCATTTTGTCATTCACTTCGTTTACTGAGTTTTTCAGGCCTGTTAGTTGACATGTTATTTCAGTTTGGAGTTTTGTCATTTCTGCCTTCATATTTTCTTGGTTCTTATTAGTGTTCTGTTCAACTCGATCCATGGTTTCTTGGAGTCTGTTGAGCACCTTCCATATTGCTAGTCTAAAGTCCTTATCTGAGAGGTTGATTAGTTGTTCAGTCATTATCTGGTCCTCAGAATTGTCATCTTCATTCTCTATGTCTGATGCTGGCCTGCGCTGTTTCCCCATTGTCACATTTGTATTGTGGGTTTTTCTACGTGTTGTAGTGGTATTCATTGTCTATATGATGTAGGCAGCACACTCCTCTGGCTCCTCCCTTTCTGGATGGGCTGACTTGCCTCTAAGGGAGGGGAGTCCTCCGTGGATGAAGCCTCACACTGGGTCAAATCTTAGGCCCGAGCATGTAACAGAGAAGACAGTCCAGAGAGAAATGTTTGCTTCTGTGATATAGCGCCGTTCTTAGTGTGATTTTTCCTTCTTGTTGCAATGGAGTTCTTTCCTTAGAAAGAGTGCACGGCCGCGTAGCGAAGCGGAGCGGCCGTGCTCCTCTGAGCCTCTTTTTGCCCCACTCGCAAGAGTTTCACGCAAGAGGACAGTGGACAGACATAGACAGGTCACACTCACAGTCTTTCACAGCTGAGCCCCACTGGGCCGGTGTACTTTCGCGGATTTTCCCCGCCTGGTGTCACACACAGGGAGCCAGCTTTTGCAAAGGATAGCCGGTTTTTATGCTCTGAAGTCCCTCCCTGAAAATGGCGTCTGGGCGAGCGAGGTTTCTGGAGGCTCTTTTTGCCCCACTCGCAAGAGTTTCACGCAAGAGGACAGTAGACAGACATAGACAGGTCACACTCACAGTCTTTCACAGCTGAGCCCCACTGGGCCGGTGTACTTTCGCGGATTTTCCCCGCCTGGTGTCACACACAGGGAGCCAGCTTTTGCAAAGGATAGCCGGCTTTTATGCTCTGAAGTCCCTCCCTGAAAATGGCGTCTGGGCGAGCGAGGTTTCTGGAGGCTCTTTTTGCCCCACTCGCAAGAGTTTCACGCAAGAGGACAGTAGACAGACATAGACAGGTCACACTCACAGTCTTTCACAGCTGAGCCCCACTGGGCCGGTGTACTTTCGCGGATTTTCCCCGCCTGGTGTCACACACAGGGAGCCAGCTTTTGCAAAGGATAGCCGGTTTTTATGCTCTGAAGTCCCTCCCTGAAAATCGTACCACAGTTTCTTTAGCCATTCATCTGTTGAAGGGCATCTCAGGTTGTTTCCAGAGTCTTGCTATGGTAAATAGTGCTGCAATAAATATAGGTGTAAGGAAGGGATTTTTGTATTGTATTTTTCTGTTCCTAGGGTATATTCCTAGGAGTGGTATAGCTCGATTATATGGGAACTCAATTTTCAGTTTTTGGAGGAATTTCCATATTGCTTTCCAGAAAGGTTGAACTAGTCGGCATTCCCATCAGCAGGGGATAAGAGTTCCTGTCTCACCCCATCCCCGCCAACACTGCTTGTTCTCATTCTTTGTGATGTGTGCCAGTTTCTGTGGTGTGAGGTGGTACCTCATAGCTGTTTTGATTTGCATCTCCTTGATGATTAGTGATGCGGAACATTTTTTCATGTGCCTTTTGGTTATTTGTATTTCTTCTTTATCAAAGTGTCTGTCCATTTCTTCTCCCCATTTTTTGATGGGATTAGATGTTTTTTCTTGTAGAGTTCTGTCAGTGCCCTGTATATTTTGGATATTAGCCCCTTATCTGATGGGTAATGGGTAAATAGTTTCTCCCAATCAGTGGGTGGTGCTTGTATCCTGGGCACTATTTCCTTTGAGGTACAGAAGCCTCTCAGCTTAATATATTCCCATCTGTTAATCTCTGCTTTCACTTGCATGAAGAGTGCATAGATGGCATGAAGAGTGCAGTTTCCTCCTTCAAGATGCCTTTAGTCTCAATGTCATGGAGTGTTATACCTACGTGTTGTTCTATATACCTTATGGTTTCAGGTCTGATATCAAGATCTTTAATCCATTTGGATTTTACCTTCATACATGATGTTAGCTGTGGGTCTAAGTTCACTTTTTTGCAAGTGGCTAGTCAGTTGTGTCAACACTCTTGTTGAAGAGTCTTTCTTTGCTCCATTTAGGACTTCTTGCTCCTTTATTAAAGATTAGATGATTGTATGTCTGGTGAGCATTCTCTGAGTACTCAAGTCTATTCCACTGATATGAGAGTCTGTCTTTAATCCAATACCAAGCTGTTTTGATAACTATAGGTTTGGAATACAGTTGAAATTGGGGAATGTAATGCCTCCCATATTCTTTTTCCCAATAATTGCTTTGGCTATTCGAGGGTACTTATTGTTCCAAATGAATTTCAAAAGTGCCTGATCCACTTCTTTGAAGAATGTCATGGATATCTTTAGAGGGATCACATTAAATCTGTACAATGCTTTGGGGAGTGTTGCCATTTTAATGATGTTAATCCTGCCAATCCATGGGCAGGGTATGTGTTTCCATTTCTGTGTGTCTTCTCTTATTTCTTGGAGCAGAGTTTTATAGTTTTCTTTGTATAGGTCCTTCACATCTTTAGTCAAGTTGACTCAAGATATTTGAGTTTGTGTGGCACTAATGTGAATGGGGTTGTTTTCTTAATGTCCATTTCTTCCCTATTATTATTAGTGTATAGAAAGGACATTGATTTTTGTGTGTTAAATTTGTGGCCTGCCACCTTGCTATATGAGTCTATTGTTTCTAGAAGGTTTTTGGTAGAGTCTTTAGGGTTTTCTAAGTAGAGTATCATGTCATCTGCAAACAGTGAGAGCTTGACTTCTTCCTTTCCTATCTGGATTTCCTTGATATCTTTTTCTTGCCTGATCACTATAGCACGTACTTCCAGTGCTATGTTGAATAGGAATGGTGAGAGAAGATAGTCTTGTCTTTTGCCAGAATTTAGAATTTATTTATTTATTTATTTATTTATTTATTTATTTATTTATTTATTTATTTATTTATTTATTTATTTAGAATTTAGAATTTTTCCATTGAGGAAAATATTTGCCACTGGCTTGACATAGATGGCCTTAACTAGATTGAGAAGGGTTCCTTCCATTCCCATCTTGCTGAGAGTTTTAATCAAGAATGGGTGTTGTACCTTAAAATGCTTTCTCTGCGACTATTATGATCATGTGACTTTTATTTTTCTTGTTGTTGATGTTGTGTAGTATGCTGATAGATTTATGGATGTTAAACCACCCTTGCATTCCTGGGATGAAACCTATTTGATCGTAGTGGATGATCTTCTTAATGAGGTATTGAATCCTATTTGCCAGGGTTTTGTTGAGGATCTTTGCATCTGCATTCATCAGTGATATTGGTCTGTAATTTTCTTTTTTGGTAGCCTCTCTGTCTGGTTTAGGTATCGAGGTGATGTTGGTTTCATAAAAGCTATTTGGAAGTGTTCCTGTTTTTTCGATTTCATGAAAGGGTCTTTCCAGGATTGGTAGTAGTTCTTTTTGGAAAGTTTGAAAGAATTCATTAGTGAATCCATCTGGGCCTGGGCTTTTGTTTTGGGGCAGACATTTGATTACCGTTTTAATTTCATCAATAGTGATGGGGTTGTTTAGATATGCTACATCCTCTTTATTCAACCGTGGAAGATTATAAGAATCCAAGAATTTATCTATTTCTTCCAGGTTCTCATTTTTAGTGGCATAGTTTCTCAAAGTAGTTTCTGAATACCCTTTGAATCTCTGCCATATCAGTAGTGATATTCCCTTTTTCATTTCTAATACGAGTTATCAAGTTTTTCTCCCTGTCTTTCTTTGTTAGTTTTGCTAATGGTCTATCAATCTTGTTTATTTTTTGAAGAACCATCTTTTGCTTTCATTGATCTTTTGGAATGTTGTTCGGGTTTCCATTTCATTGATTTCTGCTCTCAGCTTTGTTATTTTCTTCTGTCTCTCTATTTTTGGGTCCTTTTGTTGAGCACTTCTAATTCTATGAGCTGCATCATAAAGCTATTCAGGTAGGCCCATTCTTCCTTCCTGATGTGTGCTTGAAAAGCTATAAATTGTCCTCTCAGTACTGCTTTTTCTGTGTCCCATAAGTTCTGATAGTTTGTGTCTCTATTGTCATTTGTTTCCAGGAAAGTTTTGATTTCCTCTTTGATTTCATCTCAGACCCACTGGCTATTCTGTATGAGTCTGGTTAAAGTCCAGGTGTTAAAATTTTTCTTTTGTGTCCCTTTGGAATTCAAATATAATTTCAGAGCCTTGTGGTCAGCGAAGGTAGCCTGAAAATTTCTATCCTCCTGATATTATGGAGGTATGTTTTATGTGCCAGCATGTAGTCTATCCTGGAGAATGTCCCATGTTCATTGGAGAAAAATGTGTATCCAGGTTTCTGGGGATGGAGTGTCCTGTATATATCTTCTAGGCCTCTTTCTTTCATTTCTCTTGTCAGGCCTAGTATATTCTTGTTGGTTTTCAGTCTGGTTGACCTATCCAGTGTTGACAATGCCATCTTTAGGTCCCCCACAATTATTGTGTTGTTATTGATATTATTTTTTAGATTTGTCAACAATTGTATTATATATTTTTCTGGCCCTTTATTAGGTGCATATATGTTTAGGAGAGTGATTTCTTCCTGCTGTACCTACCCCTTGATTAATACAAAATGTCCATCTTTGTACCTTACAACTTTCCTGAGTATAAAGTTTGCATCATCTGATATTAGTATTGCCACTCCAGCTTTTTTATGTGTATTGTTTTTTGGATAATTTTCTTTTAGCCTTTTATTTTGAGTCGATGTTTTTTCTGACTATTCAGGTGCATTTCTTGTAGGCAGCAGAAGGTTAGATTGAGTTTTTTGATCTATTTAGCCACTCTGTGTCTCTTAACTGGTACATTTAGTCCATTGACATTGAGAGAAAGAATTGTCCTGGGATTTAATGCCATCTTTCTATCAAAATTTGGTCACTCTTCTCTTTTAGTTGGTCTTTCAGTTTTTCTCTTATGAATGGTTTTGAGTCTATAAAGTTTCTGAACTGTTGTTTGTCTGTAAAATCATGTATTCTTCCATCAAACCTGATAGTGAGTTTTGCTAGGTGCAGTATTCTAGGTGAAACATTTATTTCATTGAGTTTTGTCACTATGTCCCACTACTACTTTCTGGACTTGAGTGTTTCTGGTGACAGGTCTGCTGTAAATCTCAAGGATGTTCCCTTGAATGTAATTTCCCTTTTGGATCTTGCTGCTTTCAGATTTCTGTCTCTATCTATGGGATTCATCATTGTCACTAGGATATGTCTTGGGGTGTCTTTTTGTGGTCTCTTTTAGTTGGTACTCTTTGGGCATGCAGGATTTGATCGCATATATTCTTTAGCTCTGGAAGTTTCTCTTTAATGATGTTCTTGACCATTGATTCTTCCTGGAAATTTTCTTCCTGGGTCTTTGGGACTCCAATGATTCTTAAGTTGTTTCTGTTGAGCTCATCATAGACTTCTATTTTCATTTGTTCCCATTCTTTGACTAATTTTTTCATTGTCTGTTTATTTGCTTTAAGTTTTTTTCCAATCTCTCCCACTGTATGGAGTTGTTATTTATCTCATCTTCCACAGCACTAATTCTTTTCTCAATTTCTGTTTTCCTGTTGGAGAGCTTATCTATTTTGTCATTCAATTTGTCTACTGAGTTTTTCAGACCTGTTATTTGACCTGCTATTTCAGTTTGGAGTTTTCTGATTTCTGTCTTCATATTTTCTTGGTTCTTATTAGTGTTCTGTTCAACTCTATCCATGGTTTCTTTGAGTTCTTTGAGCATCTTCCATATTTTTTTTTCTAAACTCCTTATCTGAGAGATTGATTAGTTGGTTGGCCTTTTTCTGGTCATCAGAATTGTCATCTTCATTCTCTATGTCTGATGCTGGCCTGCATTGTTTCCCCATTGTCACACTTGTATTGTGGGTTTTTCTATGTGCTGTGGTGGTATTCATTGGCTAAATAACGTGCGAGGCCTCGCTCCTATGGCTCTGCCCTTTCTGGGTGGGTCAACTCACCTCCAGGGAAGGGGAGCCCTCTGTGGATGAAGCCTCACAAATCTTAGGCCTGAGTACGCAGCAGAGAAGACAGTCCAGGGAGAGATGCTGGACTTCCGTGATCTAGCACAGTTCCTAGTGTTTTTTTCCTTCTTGTTGCAGTGGAGTTCTTTCTGTAGAAAGATCCCCCGGCCGCATAGCGAAGCGGAGTGGCTGTGCTCTTTTGGAGTCTCTGGGAGAGCAAATTTTCTGGGCCCTTTTCGGCCCACTCCCAAGAGATTCAGGAGACAGGACAGTAGACAAAACACACACAGGCTGCACTCACAGTTTCTCACAGTCGGGAACCACTCCATTGATATTATTTTTATTCCAAAATTGTTTGTGGAAAGAATTAAAAGTTTTGTTGTCTGCCCGGAGAGATAGCACAGCGGTGTTTGCCTTGCAAGCAGCTGATCCAAGACCAAAGGTGGTTGGTTCAAATCCCCGTGTTTCATATGGTCCCCTGTGCCTGCCACAATCTATTTCTGAGTGAGCAGTCAGGAGTAACCCCTGAGCACCACTGGGTGTGGCCCAAAAACCAAAAAAAAAAAAGTTTTGTTTTCTTTAGGGATTCCTAATTTTGTCATTGTTTGATGACATGAAATTTTTTTGTTCCTGGTGTTAAATTAGTGGGTGCAGCACAAGACACTATTCCAGTGTTATGCTCACTAGTGTGGGCTGTTGACTTTGACTCTTACTGCTATGTCTTTTAGCAAGGGCTGGTTTTGAGCTTTAGAAATTCACTCATTTATAGTTTTTTTTTTTTTTTTTTTGGGAAAAGAGTGTTCCTGATTTCTTAATTTCATGAAAGAGTGTAAAGGACTGGTGGGTTTTTCTCTTAAAAGGTTTGAAAGAATTTGTTAGTGAATCCATCTGGGCATGGGTTTTTGTTTTTGTGAAAACTTTTGATTAGCATTTTAATATCCTTGGTATTGATGAGTCTGTTTAGATATGCTAGATCATCCTGGTTTAACTGTGGAAGATTATGAGTCTAAGCATTTATACATTTCTTCCAGGTTCTTTCATTTTGTGGCATATAGTTTCTCAAAGTAGTCTCTGATTACCCTTTGAATCTCTGCAGTATCAGTAATGATCTCTGGCTGTTCATTTCTAATCTGATCTATTAAAGTTTTCTCCTTTTCTTTGTGAGCTTTGCTAGTTTTTTAAATCAATCTTATTTATTTTTACAAAAATTCTAAAATTGTTGATCCTTTGGATTGTTTTATGGATTTCCACTGTATTGATTTCTGCTTTAAGCTTTGATAATTCCTTCTGTTTACCTATTTTTGGTTCCTTTTGTTGATCATTTTCTAATTTTATAAGCTATGTCATTAAGATATTCATGGAGGCCCCTTTTTCCTAATGTGCGCTTGCAAAGCTATAAATTTTCCAATTAGTACTGCTATTGCTGTGTCCCATAAATTCTGATAATTTGTGCCCTATCTCATCACCTAACTGTATGATGCAATCAGGAGACATATCCTTTGCCCTAAGCAAAAACTAAAATCGCTATCTACAGAAGACTGATTTTGACAAACATGGACTGGACAGAACCTATCAAGGACCAATGTGGAAGTTCTTAGCCTAGACCTCAGCCTAGGATTCATACAAAAACCAAGATCTCTGACCCCAGAGGTGTGACTTTGATAATTGAGAGAACTTCTGGAACAATGCAGAATCACTATATCCTAGGCTCTATCCTAAGATCTGACCAAAAACCAAGACCACTAATTACTGAAGTCTGATTGCAACAACAGCAAAGGAACAGAAATCCTAGAACTGTAAAAAAAAAAAAAAAAAAAAAAAGCAAAACAAAAAACTCTTAGCCCTCGCCCCATGAGCTCAGTTACTTTTAACATTGTTGTTGTTAGCTTTATTTGGGGCCATATGCAATGGTGCTCAAGGATTACCCTGTCTTTTCATTCAGGAATCATTTTGTTAGGCTCAAGACCCATATGGGATATTAGGAATCAATTTTGCTATGGTCACATACAAAGCCTTTCTCACTGTACTATTTCTCAGGCCTTTCTTTCATTTTTTTTATTATTAGTCTCTGTGTTGATTCTATAGAATTTTTCACAGTAATGATCTGCTTTGTCCACTATGGCCTCACATCCTTTAAATTTCAAAAATTTTTATATTAATATTTCCAGTTAAAATGCATGAAATAATGTAATAACTCTTTTATAAATTTTTCTGTTGCATAAAGGGTCTCAATTATCTTGAACAAAGCCTTTTTTCTCTTATCATGAAGCTTTCCAAATATTTTTCCTAAATTACTTGATTGTATTTTCTCAGTTCCATTCATCTTACAGTTAATTTGAAAGGGGTGACCTGTGCATCATAAGTGTCTATGTTATCTAATCCCTATTTATTCCTAAATTTAATGCATTTGGAATAAATACCAAACTATTAGGTATAGATACTAATCTATACCTACTTTTTCTTCCTTAGTTTAAGCAACCTAAAGCTACCAGATCATTAATATCTTTATAATTTGTCTTTAATAATTTTTTTATCTTATATCATCTAATTCTCTGAAAATAGCAATAATTATAATTACTCAATTAAAAGAAATTGAATTTAAAAATAAAATATTTATAAAACTTATGGGGCCAGAGAGATAGCACAGTGGTAGGTATTTGCCTTGCATGCAGCTGATTTAGGACAGACCATGGTTCGGATCCTGGCATCCCACATGGTTTCCCCATGCCTATCAGGAGCGATTTCTGAATGCAAAGCCAGAAGTAACCCCTGAGCACTGCTGGTGTGACCCAGAAAAAAAAAACAACCAACCAAACAAAAAAAAAAACCACTTACATTTTGTTGTTTATATAATCAAATATAACCAAGATAAATATTTGTTTATATTAAATTTAAATTATTTTTTATTTTTGGGCCATACCCTGTAACTACAAGAGTTTCTTTCTGGCTCTGTGCTCATAAATCACTTTGGCATGCTCAGAGGACCATATAGAATGCTGGGGATCGAACTTTGGTTGGGAGCATGCAATGCAAACACCCTACCTGATATGCTATCACACCAGATCCATAAAAATTTTAATAATTTATAGAAAGAACAAAAACAACATTTAAATTTGCAAACTAAGATTTCTGGTCTATGAAATAAAAGTTTGAACAATTAGCAAAGCATCTAATGATTAAAAATAAGCAAATCATCAAAAAGATAAAATTTGATGAACATAACATATATTTATTTACTTAATTTATTTTAAAATTAGTGTTATGGGGCCAGAGAGATAGCATGGAAGTAGGGCATTTGACTTGCATGCAGAAGGACAGTGGTTCGAATCCCAGCATCCCACAATATCCCCCGAGCTTTCCAGGAGCAATTTCTGAGCATAAATCCAGGAGTAACACCTGAGCGCTGCTGGGTGTGACCCAAAAATCAAAAATAAAATAAATAAATAAAATTAGTGTTATAAAATTAAAGATAATAGATTTTTCTAATAAAACCTAGTAGTTATTTTATAATAATTCATTTAAGAAAAGTCAGCAAATGTGATTCTATGTGAAGTCATTTCTACTAATTGCATGATACAATGTTCTATCTTAATAATTTATATTGTAGAATCAGAAAGTTAATACTATGATCAAGGTTCATGAATTGTGTGTGGCCAACCTTGGATTGATCCTAGACACCACATGGTTCCCCCAAAACGACCAGGTGAAGACTGAAATTCTTCTGAGCACTACTGGGTTTATAATTGGGTGATTATAGCAAAGTGCTAACATAGTTCAAAGCCTAGGTCCATAAATACATTATAAAAGAAGCATGTGATCCAGGAATATGCAATTGAAGAAAGCCTCTTGAAATAGAAGTTGTATAGATGACAGAAGGGTAGAAGGAAAAAAGTGGTCTCGTTGGAGGATGTAGCATGTGTAGATCTTGGGTTGCCTGTTGCAGTTTGGTTAGTACTGTTGGAGCTAATTGTGGAATGGAAAATGGGAGATGAAAGATTTAAGCATGAAGTATAAAATTGGAAGCAAGCAGCATATAAATGGTAATTGGAATTATAGGGGATTGAATTATGCAGCTAGTGTGTGCTGAGTGGGAAGTGAAACTGTTCAGGAATGAGCTCTTGCAAAAACACTGATGCTGCAGTTTCTTGGTGGGTACAGCTAGATTGAAGGATGTTTGAAGAAGCAGAACAGTGGAATAATGCTAATAAAAGAGCTCAAGCAGTGTCAAGGACTGCAGATCATAGTCACACTGACAGAAAGAAGCATGTCCATTCTTCTGTAGGTGAGAGTGCAGTTGAGAAGTGAAGGAAGCTAGTGAAGTCCCCAAACAGAAGCTTATACTTTGCAAAAAGTAGGAGGAAAGAAATTGAAAATGATGAGCCCTATGGTTGGGTGGGAGGACAAGAAGGGAGGGCAAAGATAGGAATACCTACTGTCAGAAATGTCAACATGAACTCCAAATGCACTCAAAAGTGGAAATAGCACAAAATTCAGTTCCAAGTAGAATTACTGATTCTAATTCTTGAATTACTGATTCTGAACTCCTTACATTTCTTGGTAAGGAAGACTCACTTTCAGTAATGTCTGACCCAGCTCTGTTAGCTGACTGTTCTGTTTTGTGTCAAGTGATATAGACAGAAGGTGGGAGAAAAGAAAGGAGGGTAGTGAGGGGCAAGATAGAAGGAGGAAAGGAAAGAAGGAGAGAAGGATGGAAGAAAGCAGGGCATATGAGCAGGCAGGGAGAGGAGGAAAAAGATGGGAAGAGGGAAGAAAGGAGGAAAAAGAAAGAAATGAAAGAAGATAGGCAGGAAAGAAGGAAGAAGATAAGTAAGAAATAGTAGGAAATTAGATATATTTACACTGGTTTAACTTCAAAATCTCTTTTAAGAATAAAAGGATTGAGTTCAATATTTACTTAGTCAAGAATCTTGAACCTACAAATCTCACCCTGTGAAAATTGAACTATAGCTAGAAAAATCAATGCTTACCATATTTTGAAGACTAGATCCTGCCCCATCTGATAAAACTACTCAGGAAGAAAATTTTACAATAACCAAAAAGCCATGTGATGAATGCTGAGAAACTGACCGCTGTAGGGAAGGAGCTGTATTTTCATTAAGAATCTACAATACTTCTGTTTCTCTCACACTTATTGCCCAGCTGAATTTGCCAAGCCATTGAATATTATTTTTGATAAAATACACTTTTTTTAAGTTTGCTAAAAACATTTCTCCCCTTTTCTTCTCTGTCCTTAACACATGTAATCTCTTATGTGTTCTTCATGCCACAGTCGCCAGTAAACAAGAAAAACAGAACAAAAACAAAGAATCCATTGCAGACCCTTGAACATTCCCTTGAACATAGATGAAAGCATATAGTAAAATGTTTATCAGTTTTCTTCTCTTTGCTTCTGGGATTACAGTGTGGTTTAACCATGGCTCGTAGAGTTGCCGATAAAGGAGTCTTTAGATCTGCTTTGGCTATCTATAGTGTCCTTTGGAAGTATTTTCACATTCCTGTTCCCAACAGGAATAATTTTGTTGGTATTTTGATTATTTTTATCAGGTAAAACCTAAATGTGTCTGACTTTGTACATAACAGACTTTTTGCCAAAATCCAAGTCAATCCAACAGTAATAGAAATTATCCCTACTCCTTTTGGAAGGTAATGTCTTCACATATATTTCTCACTGCATTCTCACTGGCACATTTAGCCTTTTTCTATTTTGTCAACAGGACACTAAAAACCTATATTCCCTGATTCTCTGGCTAGAAGCCTAGGAAATGATGTTAGGCTCATGCTTTAGCAATTTTTTCTACAGGTGTAGAACTGACTACATGACTAAATATTCAAAAGCAATGCCAGTCAAATGAGAAAGAAACTGTCTCAGAAGGTAACTTACTCTTCTTTTGCTATTTTGGTTCTAATATCAGATGTTAAGTTTTTTACTTCTTTTTTGATATAAAGTTAGATTACACATTCATATTCTCAGATGGAAGATTGATTTCACTCAACATGTTGTATGAAGTTACCGACCTTGTAGCTAATAGAAAAGAATTAACTCTAATTTTTGAAAATATGTAATTGTGCAGAATTTATTATTTTAAACTTGATGTTGAGGTGTTAAACAATGAATTTGGTCACACACAAGACATTTTTATGCTTTATTTCTCTATTTTTATAGATGAACAAAAAACTTGATTTGGTTAAAGAATCAGTAATAAATTAATAGTTTTATTTTGCTTATTGAAAAAATAAGCTCAAGCTGGATGCAGAAACTAAAGCACTATTTAGAGAAAAGTGGCTCTTTTAGAAATAGGAGGCTTCCAGTGAATATAATGACCATGTGAAAGGACCATCTGAGTCCAAACTTTTTACTCTGTGATATTAGCAAAACTAATTTTTAGTTAAAGAAATATGTATTGAGACCCGAGCAGTAGTGTAAGCGGTAAGGCATCTTCCTTGCACGTGCTAGCCTAGGATGAACAGCCGTTCCATCCCCTGGTTTTCACATAGTCCTCCAAGTGAGCAGCGATTTCTGAGCGCATAGTCAGGAGTAACCCCTGAGCATCACTGGGTGTGGCCCAAAATTCAAAAAAAAATATGTACCAATAAAAATTTGAGAAAGTTCATCTATGTTCATATATGTTGGATTCCCTGAGCACAGAACCAAATGCTTATTATAAAACCTGTTCATCACTAAGTATGGCCACAATTCAAAAAATGTAATACAATACTAATTAAGACAAATTAAGACAAAAACACTTTTATTTTAAGCTGGATTTCAGAAAAAGAGTCTAAATCTTCTGGCACAGTTTTAGAAGAGTAGGTCGAAATGTTGTAATTGTACATAGATTTATTATCAAACATAACCTTGGTCTTTTCTCTTGGCATAATGCCACTACCTACCACCAGGTGGCTTACAGTTACTTGGTACAGAAAATCTTATGATGTGGAATATCTAGCTGCAAAGAAAAGTTCTTGTCTTTATATTGTGTTCTGGTCACTGAGTACCCTATAATAAAATCTCTACAATTTTCTCTGCCTCCTACTAAGAAGCACTCATATCAACCACTTGATGATGTAGCCACTTTCATCCATTTATTTTTTATGAAATATTATTTTATTTTTTCAGTTTGAAGCCAGAGAGTTAGCAAGCAGGGCACTTGCCTTGTATGTAGCTAACACTGACTTTATCTTCTGTACCACATATGGTCCTCAGAGCCCCTGCCAGGAGTAATCCTTGAGTGCAAAGATCAGAATAAACCTAGAGAACTATTGAGTGAGGCCACAAAACAAAAAATAATATCAAAACAAATTCTCCATTTAGTTTTATTTTTAAACCTCAAACCATTTCCTTGGTTTGGTAATATCCCACCCTCATCTTTTCATCAAGCAAGTCCTTGATACTTTATTTTTTATTTCCTCACTAAGTCCCCTAAACTACCTAACAGTCAATATCTTCTGCTCTAGTTTTATCTATAATATCCTCAAGATATTAATTTGGTTAGAAAGCAATCTTCCACGCCACATTTGTCACCCTCTCCATTCCCTCCCCAACCAAAGTCAAATGCAATGTTATCTGTTCACATATATTCAGGTCACAGTTACAAAATAGAGGATCAGTGAATTTTTTCCTTAGAAGCCGAAAACATTAGCTGGTTTGTATAAATCATAGAAACTTAATTTTCATAGTTCTGGAGCCTGGATTATCCAAATTTATCCAATAAATTGGCTTTTTCCTGGTTCACTGACTGTGCTACCATTCTGGCACCTGGGTGTAAATTTTTGAAATGAAAGTTGGTTATTTGTCAATACATAGCCTTTGAATAGCCATAAAAACACTAATTTTACTCCAATGGGTCTAAGAATATTAACTCATTTCAGTATTAACTTAAATAATTAAAAATATTATCTAAATATAATTTTTCCTAATTTTATTATAATTCACAATTTACTAACTTGTTCATAATACCAACTTGTTTATTTCAGACATTAAATGTTCAACACGAATCTCACCAACAGTGTGATCTTCATTTTACTAGTGTCCCCATTCTCCCACTGATCACTGTAGCCTGCCTGCATTTATGCAGAAACAAACAAATTTACCTCATATTATTCATTACAAAACTAAAGCACATGGATTTATCAAAACATATCAACACAAGTCAATCTTTTTTTGGTTTTTGGGCCACATTCGGCTATGCTCAGAGGTTACTTCTGGCTCTGAGCTCAGAAATCAGTTCTGGTAGGCTGGGATGCCTTGAATGAAACCCAGGTCCTAGGGGCCGGGCGGTGGCGCTCGAGGTAAGGTGCCTGCCTTACCTGCGCTAGCCTAGGAGACGGACCGCGGTTCGATCCCCCGGCGTCCCATATGGTCCCCCAAGCCAGGAGCGACTTCTGAGCGCATAGCCAGGAGTAACCCCTGAGCGTCACCGGGTGTGGCCCAAAAACCAAAAAAAAAAAAAAAAAAAGAAACCCAGGTCCATTCTGGGTTGGCCGCATGCAAGGCAAACACCCTACTGCTGTACTATCACTATGGCCCCAACACAAATCAGTTTGAAATTGTTATATCTTTCTATGATGTTAAGAAAGTAAGTGCATAAGGATTTACCATGTTCCAACCATGATTGGAACTAGTTAAGCCTACTGCGTTCTGTTTAGGTTTGTTGAGGTTGGAGAATACTATGTAATTGCCCATCAGATTTCCTGTGATACTACTGGACTGATACTACTATAAAATATTGAGTTTCCAGAATTTATACATCTAAAAAATTTTTGGTTGGCTGGAAAGTTAGTAAGGTTAAGTTGTAGAGCTAGGCCATTTCTGTCAGAAAGTGTGTAGAAGGTGGAACTAGACTACTGAATTTATGCAGAAAGGGGAATATATGCCCCCTTTTTTTTTCTGCAAATGCCACGGAGGTTATTAGTCAATACCAGACTTCCAGGGAAGTAATGGCAGTCACTATTTTCTTTTTGAGCTTAGTAGAGGAGTTGGATCACAAGGTTTTAGCACTGTAATCCAATCTCTGACCTGAGAGGATTTAGTTGCTTTATTATTTGATTTTATTTGCTGAGCTGTGTTGTTTCTGTTGAAGGGTGTAGAGTGTGGCATTGGCCTGTTATGTTTTATGTAGAAAGTAGATTTATGAGAATGTCAAAGAAGTATCAGCCAGAACTAGACTATCTGGGAAACATCAGCAACCATTATTTTCATTTCTCTAAATAAGGTAGGATGAATCTTAATGATGTATCAAATATAACATAGATATTCCCTTTATATGAACTAAAAATATAGTACAGTACATTATGGGTCTGGTTTGGATGCTACTGATCTGGCTTTGCTCCTCATAACCCTTTATCTACCCGCCCATGCCAGCCCTGTCATGAGTGATCATAAGAGTGTTGAGTCAGTTATAAACCGTGAGCATTCCTGAATATAGAACCACCATCAAAACAAACAAACAAACAAACAAAAAAACAACAAAAAGAGATACCATACAATTTAAATTACTAGGAAAGTTTTCAGAGTAAAGGATTGTTGATGGAACTGTCCCTCAGTTTAATGCCTATGATTGAACTATGTCATGGAAATTGCTGGTCTTGTTCCTATTGCCTCCAGATGGGCCGATAATGCTTCATGGCATTGATTCTTGTTTGCACAGACACATTAAAATGGGAAAACACTATACATACAGATAAGTTCTTATCTAATAAATCTCAGTACAATGTACCTTACACCCTGAACATTGATATAATGACCTGGCACAGGCCTCAGAAGAATGGGCATCCTCCAATTCACGCCGGAACCAGGCAAGCTATCTACGAAACATCCAAGGTCTTTTATAGCAACAGCTGGAAGCAGTCCTCTACCAGGAAAGACACTACCAAGGGTCTGACATCGACCTCCTAAAAAGACTTCCATTTACATTGAGAAGACTTGACAACAACAATGACCTGCTCTACAGGACATGGTTCTCTCTAGTGCCCCTTAAGTGTGAGGTGAAACGAGAGGATGCTCTGCACCATCCTGACTGCAATATGGGATATGCAGACTCCAGGATCTTTAATACAGAAGCATGATACCAACAACAGAGACTATGTGAGGAATGGAGGTGTATTGCCACTACAGAGGATGACTTGGATTGGACAAACTAGTTTGCCTGGAGCCTAGAGTCAGTCCTGTGCCAGGAAACTTCAGGGGTAGGGACTCCTTGTATTTAGACCATAATTTTTCTTTCTATGTCCCTTATATTTTGGTGGGCCTATGCAAACAAATGCCACTCTAACACCATTTTTTACTATGTTCCCTTGACTCCAATCCTTAAGAAAAACAACCCACTAAAACTTTTGAGGTTAACTTAAACTAGTAAGCATGTGCATGGAACTAGATAAATGTACTTTGCCCTCAATGTTTAAGGAGTTACATAAGTCTAATGTCTTTAGATTATATTGTGAGCTGCTAAGAAATAGTATGTACTACAACTGGGGACTTGATGGACAAAGTAATTGTATTGTACATGGGTTCAGTTGTGTTTTTCTTAATGTTCTTTGGCTGAAAGTTCAAGGCTGGGATATCATCGATGGGACTACCGAGAATTTTGTTTATGGGTAATTGTGCTTCCACTGTAACTTTACCCTGTCCTCTTTCTTTGCATCTTTGTTGTTATAATTAAAAAAAAAGAAAAAAGAAATGAAGGCAATGGTGGAGAAAATATTACATGGGTGATTATATTAATGCTGGAACTTTTCCAGAAACATCTGTATTATGAACAACTTTGTAAGTCATTGTACTTAAATAAATTAATTTTAAAAACCAACAACAACAACAACAAAAAAATTAAAGTTAAAATGTTTGTAAGTGGGCCCGGAGAGATAACACAGCGGTGTTTGCCTTGCAAGCAGCCGACCCAGGACCTAAGGTGGTTGGTTCGAATCCCGGTGTCCCATATGGTCCCCGTGCCTGCCAGGAGCTATTTCTGAGCAGACAGCCAGGAGTAACCCCTGAGCACTGCCGGGTGTGGCCCCAAAACCAAATATAAATAAATAAATAAATATAATGTTCATAAGTAATACCTGGAATTCTAAAGTTATAAATAACCAGGGAATTTATTAGTGCAATTCTTTAAAAATAACTATTTCCCATATTTTTAAATTTTTTACATTTAGATTTAAACTTTTTCTGTTTTTGTTTGCTTGCCTGTTTGTTTGTTTTTATTGGTATTGGGGAAGAGATTGGGGCACTCTCAATGCTGCTTCTGGCCTTATTCCATTAATACTGACCCCATACAGAACTGCCTCAACTCACGTGTACCTGGGAAATTACTTGGGAAAGTTAGGGATGGTGAGTTGACCATGAGCATCTATGTAGCATGGATTGCAGCATCCTGTCAGCACCACACAGCAATCATTTGCTTGAACCTGAATTCACTTGATCACAGAGCACTTATGCCACTTGAGTTCCAGGGAAACTGTGAACTCAGACTGGAATGAGGGAGTAGTCTTTTCAAGAAAAAAAAAAGTCATGATCTTCAACCTGGTTTTTCTTTTTCTACTATTTCCCCTTTTTTGGGGGTGAAGGGAACACACACAATTATGCTCAGGACATAACCCTGGCTCTGCACTCAGGAATTACTACTGGCGAAGCTTGGGGAACCATATGGATGCTAGGAATCAAAGTGGGTTCCCTGTATGCAATGCAAACATCCTACATTCAATTTGAGGTCTTATTTCACTGAAAAAGAAATTTAGAAACTGATATGAATAATGAAATAAATGCTTTATTACCAATAGTAATTACTAATTCTAAAGAGTTTATTTATATGCATATATAAAACCATAGAGAGTGAGTAAAAAGAGAGAGTTACTTATGTGAATATAAGAGAACATGGGAAAATGGGTTTCTCCACAGAGGGAGAACTCAAATTACACATCTCAAGTTGAGAGGTGTGTAAATCTCCAAATTAGGAAATGTGCCTACTTGCCTTTGCAAAGTGGTTTTACCATCTGGGGCTTTGATGTTAAGGGAGGCCCAGGGTAAGAACTCTAGAATCTTTTTTTAAATATGTTACTTTATTTAAAGACATGTATCACACAGTTGGCATAGTTGATCATAATACATTTGTTAATAAGTATGAGGGAGCTAAATTAGCAAAAAAAAAAAAAAAGGAGGGGGAGAAGGAAAGAAAGAAAAAATAAAAAAAGGCAGCAAGAAAATGTGTAAAAGCAATAA
Organism: Suncus etruscus; assembly: GCF_024139225.1. NCBI lineage: Eukaryota > Metazoa > Chordata > Mammalia > Eulipotyphla > Soricidae > Suncus > Suncus etruscus. The sequence goes on along the minus strand of NC_064857.1, from coordinate 105,297,254 downwards.
TAATATTGCAATGAAGTCATTAAGACAGTGTCAGAGAGGTTTCATAACACTTGTTGCTGGTTAATCGTCCTATTACTTTGTTTCTGAACATTAGTTGGCTTCAGGTTCACATTGGCATCTAAATTGCTGTGTTCCAATGAAATGTCAATAATACAATTTTTGATTTGTTGTGCAGCCACAAATGTGGCTGTGTGTTTTAGGAATTCTAAGCACCATTGCTGATATTGTGTGTTTTCCCGGTGGCATATCTTTGGCTGCCAGGGCTAACTGAAGTACAAGAAGATTGGGAGAGGGTGCTTACACTCACCCCAAAATAGTCCCAGTTGATGTCAGCCCAGATACAAGCATACGTGAAATTTCGGTCATATTGGTGTCTGCAGAGAATCAAAGAAGATTGGTTAAGCAGAGGCATTGGCCAAGCAGCTATTGTGCATAATGAGTGGACTTGGCAAAGTACAGAATTGATCCGAGACTGATAGCTCTCATCTGCTAGCTAGAGTACTCATAATTCTTCATGGCTTAGTTTGCATCTCTTTTTAAGAACAGAGTGAGTCTATGGACCTGGCTGAATGCAGACATGGCAACTGCATTTCAGCTTTGGAATCTTAATGGTCTTCTTCATAATCTTATTCTGACCATTTGTACTTCTTAGGACTTCTTTTTTTTTAAATAAAATCTTTATTTAAGCATCTTAATTACAAGCATGATTGTATTTGGGTTTCAGTCATAAATAGAACTCCCTCTTCACCAGGGCAACATTCCCACCACCTATGCCCTGATCTCCCTCCTCCTCCTCTGCCTGTATTCAAGACAGGCATTCTACTTCTCTCATTAATTAACATTGTCATGCTAGTTGTTAGTGTAGTTATTTCCCTAACAGCATTCACCTCTCTTTGTGGTGAACTTCATATTGTGAGCCTGTCCTTCAGGCCTTTAATTCTATTGTCTCTGGGATTATTACAATAACCTCTTTACTTTTTTTTTAAACCCATAGATGAGTGAGACTGTTCTGTGTCTCTCTTCCTCTGACTAATTTCACTCAGCATAATAGACTCCATGTACATCCATGTATAGGAAAATTTCATGACTTCATGGCTGCATAATATTCCATTGTGTATATGTACCACAGTTTCTTCTTTTTTTAGAGATCTACCTTTTCTAGTGTTCTGTGTTTTAATGGCACATTGAAGCCTTTGAGCTTCTTGGTGAGTTGACAACATCTTTAAGTACATCTTAGCGTTTCCCAAAATATGTATTGCCAGTTGTCCTTCCATCTCTCTTTACCTAAAACCTTGCTATGAATATCTTAGGTTTTCTAAAGGAATAGAGTTATTTTATATAATCTTAGAAAAACTTAATAATTTTTACTTTAAAGTCTGTTTTTCTTTCAATCTCTTATCTTGAAATAGTAATAAAATATTTTAAATATCAGTTTTTTACTTTTATTGCCATTTATATCTTTACATTTAGTTTATTACATTATATTTACTTGCTGCATCTAAAAATATACTAAAATTTACTTGCAGTTTTTTAATTCTCTCTTCATTTTTGTCTAATTTACTATTAAATTTAGACTTTCTAATTTTAATTTATTTGTTATTTGGTAACACTTTATATGATTCTACCAAAATAAGTTGACTTTTTATAATAGTCTCTTCTTTAAGTTCAAAACTTCACTTCATCATAAAAAGTTATAACATTTTATCTTAAAATTGTTACCATAAATTTATATCTTCTATGCAATAATGTAGATATATTTTCAGAGTTAGTCTCACTGTGATTCAGTCATAATGTTCTTCTATGCAATATCTTTAAGAATGGAGTGAAGAAATCCAGAGGCTTATCTGTAACTGGGTATGAATTTTCATTTCTTCTGAGAAAACAATGAATTCTATTATCCTTCAATTAAAATATTACTTCTTAATATTCTAAAAGGTTCCCAAATAATGAATTTAATAAAATATTCAAATCTATCTGAGGGTTGACTGAGGATTATATCTCAAACAAAAGAAATTGACTTTAAAGCAATCTTGTTCTTCCTTTTATATTTTTTCCTATTTACTATCCTGTTTATATTTCCCATTGTGCAATTCTTTGTTGTTGGTAATTTGGGGTGGATTTACCTTATCCAATGATTCTAGAAATAAGTAAAATGTAGTATGCAGTAACTTAGAGTCTATTTCAGGAAGTTGTAACAGATACATCTGTGTTTGAGTCAGAGATTTTCTTACTTTCATTATATACTGTGTTCATTTCTTGTGTACAACAAGATTTTAATTTAAAATGAGAAAATAACAAAACCCAATAATTCTATATTCCAATATATTTTCCTTTTTTCACACAATAAAAATATAAAAATTTTAGTATGTCCTGGAGAATGGCATTATTTTCAAAGAATTAATACATAGGAGCCAGAGTGGTGGCACAAGCGATAGGGCATTTACCTTGCACACACTAACCTAAGATAGACCTTGGTTAGATCCCTGGGATTCCATATGGTTCCCCAAGCCAGCAGCGATTTCTGAGTGCATAGCCAGGAGTAACCCCTGAGTGTCACCAGGTGTGGCCCAAAAACAAACAAACTAAAGAGCAAAAGCAAAAAACCCCCAAAGAATTATTACATAATAAACCAATTAGTGTAAGATTAAAACATTTTTCATTCTAATAGTTTATTTTATTCACTAAAAATATTTCTAAATCTCACTTAAATAGTTGGTAATATAGAATGTTATTTGATCTCAAGCTGTAGTAATAGAATTTAAAGTATCCACCAAGAGTGTTGATGATTAAAATGCAATGCCAAAAATCAATAAATTAGGAACTTGATAACATTTTTTATAATTCCCTCTATGATAGCTAAGATATACCACATAGTCAGACTGAGTAGAATTGCTATTAGTCTCAGGAATTTTTTTTGGTGTAGTAGAGAAAACTCATAAAGTCTCATTGTGTAATGTCATTTCTCAACATTTTTATGACCTTTGCTTCCTTTCAACATGTTTCTAACCTATGGATCCCTGTCCTACTGGTTGATGCCCTAATTTCATGCTGTGACCACTAATTATGTGGTTTTTATCAGTAGCCCACTGAGAATTTCCTCAAAGTCCAGAGAAAGTTTATTGATCCAGTTAAGACATACTATTACTGTCCAAGCACTTATGCCCATCAAGATAGGAGAAATGCAGCTGTTGTTTTTACTGGGAATGAATTAACACATGATGACTGAACAAAACAAAATTTCTTCACTGTTGCCAACTAAAATAAAATAATATACATTTGTTTGATATCCTACTGTGTGAAAAGTTTATTATTGATGTAAAGATTTTTAGACTCCAGATAAAATAGTCATGTCCATTATTTTGCTCATAATGAGAGCACTGATCCATTAAAATACTAATTTTCACACTAGGTTTGAATTCTTATCCTTACATGAAAAATTAAATTAGAAATCTCTTCACTTATTTTCTTACATATTTTTACATCAAAGTTGGGAAACTACTTTATCAAAGTGACTTTGCTATTTTCTTCCAAGCACTGTCCTGGGAGCACCCACTTCAAAAGTTATCCTTAGTATTTATCTAAAACATAAAAGTCTTTTTAAGTTATGTCAGTACCTTATGTATCTTAGATATTAACCCCTTATCAGATGGGTATTGAGTGAATAATTTCTCTCATTCTGTGGGTAGCCTTTGTATCCTAGTCACCGTTTCCTTTTGAAATGCAGAAGCTTCTCAGTTTAATGCAGTCTCATTTGTTAATATTTGCTTCCACTTTCTTGGAAAGGTGTTTTCTCAATGTCATGAAGTGTTCTGAAGCCTACATTTTCCTCTATGTACCTATGGTTTCAGGTATGATATCAAGGTATTTAATCCATTTTGATTTGACCTTTTTTCATAGAGTTAAAAAGTCTGGGCTCACATTTTTGCATGTAGTTGACCAATTATTCCAATACCACTTTTTGAAGAGGTTATCCTTGCTCTACTTTCTATTAATTGTTTCATTATCAAAGATTAATTGATTGTATCTCTGGAGGTAGGTCTCAGAACACTAATCCCAAACCAGAAATGAGAAGAAATAAACAGACATTTCCTCAAAGAAGAAGTACAGATGACCAAAAGATACATGAAAAAAATGCTCCACAAAACTAATTATCATGGAGGGGCCGGAGAATTAGCACAGAGGTAGGGTGTTTGCCTTTCATGCAGCTGATCCAGGACGAACCCCAGAGTCCCATATGGTCCACCAGACCAGGAGCAATTTCTGAACGCATAGCCAGGGGTAACCCCTGAGTGTCACCAGCCAGGAGTAACCTCTGAGTGTCACTGGTTCTGACTCAAAACACACACACACACACACACAACCCACAAAAAACAAAAACTAGTTATCATGGAATCAAAACAAATCAAATCAAATCAAAACAAACAAAACAAAATCAAATCAAAACAACAATGAGGTATCATTTAACAGCACAGAGCACAGTTTCAGAAACTGACACACATCACCAAAAAAAAAAAAACCCACAAAAACAAAAACAAACAAAAATAAAACAAATAAAAAACAACCAGTACTGGAGTGGATGTGGGGAAAAAGGGATTCTCATTTACCACTGGTGGAAATAGCAATTAGTCCAGCCTTTCTGGAAAACAATATGAATATTCTTCAAAAAAAAACTGGAAATTAAACTCCCATATGACCAAGCAATAGTAATTTTATGAATATAACCTAGGAACACAAAAACACTGTTCAGAAATACCCCTGCACTTTTATGTTCACCATAGTACTATATTTGCAGTAGACAGAATCTAGAGACAATCCAGGTGCCCAACAATAGAAAAATGGCTAAAGAAACTGTGGTGCATTTACACAATGGTATATTATGCAGCTGTTAGGAAAAAATGGAGTCATGGAACTTGCTCACACATGAATGTAAATGGAGATTATTTATTGAGCAAAATGAGTCAGAGATAGAGAGATAGGCATAAAATAATCTGAATCATTTGTGGTATATAAGAAAAATAAAAGATAGGATAGTAGTAAAATCCAGAGACAACAGGGATGTGGGCCAGGAGGAGCAGTCCCTGTTATGAAGCTTGCCACAAAGAATAGTGAGTGCAGTTAGCGTAGAGAAGGGTCCACTATGACGATGATAGCTGGAGCTGATCACTCTGGAAAGAACTGGGTGGTGAAAGGTGATAAAATGATATACACAGTTCCCTTTTATTAACAATAGTGCAAACCACAGTTTTCAGAAAGGAAAAAAAGAGAGAGGAAAGCAAAATGGTTGCCCTATAGACTAATGGGGTTGGCACATTGGATGGAAATGGGGGACATTGTTTGTGGATAAGATGTACTGGTGAAGGGTTGTGTATATTCTATAAATGAAACCCAGCTATGATTAAATAAAACAATTATATATAAAGTAATATATAAAAGTCTTTTTCTCTTTTTTTTTTTTGGCTTTTGGTTTTTGGGTCATACCTGGCAGTGCTTAGGGGTTACTCCTGGCTCTTTGCTCAGAAATTGTTCCTGGCAGGCACCATATGAGATGCCAGGATTTGAACCACCATCCTTCTGCATGCAAGGCAAACACTATCTCCAGCCCCAAAATCTTGTTCTTTTATCCAAGAATAATTGTTTATGTACTTGTGTATCTAACTCTGGACTATCAATTCTATCCTAGAGGTCTGACTGTTTGCTTTTTTTCCCATAACACAATGTTTTGATTACTACAGTTTTGGAGTATAATTTAAAATTGGAAAAGGAAAAGCTTTCCATTTCCTACTCTTGGATTGCTTTAGGTCTTCTGGGAATTTTATTATCTTACAGAAATTTTTACAGCATTTTATCTGTTTCTTTAAAGATGTCATTAGTATTTTTATTGGAACCAAACTTTAATCTGTATAATGCTTTGGACAAGACTGCCATTTTGACAACACTGATGCTTCCATGAATTAGAGATATGTTTTCATTTCTTCTTGTCCCATTTTTTTCTTGTGATAGTAATTTATATTTTTCTTCACATATATATTTAACCTATTTTGTTAAGCTGATTACAAAACATATAATTTGAATCTCAATTGTGAATGAGATTTTAAAAAATAATTTAATCTGTTTTATTTTATCATTTGCATATAGAAATGCCATAGGATATTTAATGTTGATTTTGTACCCTGACACTTTATTTTGCACGCCTATTTCTAGGTGCTTTTTGTGCATTTTGGTAGAATATTTGAAAGATTTTTTAAATATAATATAATTTCATATGCAAAATATGAGAGTTCGACTTACTTTCTCACATAGATGCAAGAAAATCCTTGTCAACATATGGCTCAAGGAAAACTGATCAGTCACATGCAAAAAATCAACAAAACAAATAATCCAGACTTCTTTCTTATACAATACATGGAAGTGAAATCTAAAATGGATTAAATATCTCTATAATAGACCAGCATTTCTAAAGTATATTGAGAAAAACATATAAACCTTAGGAATCATTGAATCAAGAAACTTTCTCAGGTTTTTAGAGACAAGCCAGAGACAAAGAAAAACAAATGGGACTATGTTGCAAACAGCCCTTAGGATGGCTTTGGATGGTGGAGGCGGAGGCCTTTGTCCTTAGGCCCCGGACCACGTGGCTCCATCCCCCATTAACCGGTGGGTCATCATCTTCAGGTGGTCCCAGAGGGAACCAGACTCACTCAGACAGGCGTCAGGAAGTATCAGTTTTATTCATACCCTATCCACCATATTGTGGTCAATCTCAACCATATATGCATGCTATCCTTAGCTTGCCCTGCATCTTAGCTCTTCCTCTCCATCCTGGCAAAAGACCAAAAGTCCCAAAGACCTTAATCTTCTCTGATCAAAGCCTTATCTAACCTTTCCAAGACTCCTCCCAGGAATGGGCGGGCTCTTGCAGGTAAGATGAAGTTACCTGGGAAGAAAGAGGGGATGAGGCTACAGGACTACACTAAACTATGAAACCTCTGCATGACTAACAAAATTGACCAGAATGAAAAGGCACCCTGTAGACTTGGAGCAAACATTTTCTCACTACTCATCTGCTAATATTCAAGAAATGTAATACACTAGTAGATCTTCACAAGTAAAAACAAAACAAAACAAAATAATGAACATTAAAAAATGTGACAAAATGATCAACAGAAAGTTCCTCAAAGAAGAGATATGGATGAACAGAAGGCACATGAAAGAATATTCTACATTTCAAAGAAATATAAAACAAAACAAGAACGAAGTATCACCTTATTTGAGTAAAACTGGCACATATCATAAAGGTTAAAAAAGGCCAGCATTGGTGGAAATGTGAGGAAAAAAGGACCTTCATCCATTGCTGGTGGGAATGTCAACTGGTCTAATCTTTTTGAAAAAAAAATTTTTAATGTATAAATTGATATCTCATTTGATTCAGAAACTTTACTTCCTGGTATTTGCCTCAAGAACCCAAAATTTTCTTCAGAAAAAGAATTTTCACTCCTATGTTAATTGCAGCTCTAAAGATAATAGCTAAAATTTGGAAACAACTCAAGCGTCCAAAACTGAATGACAAGAAAAAAAATTCTGGAACAAAAATGAATACTACTTAGCTATAAGAAAAAACGAAATCATGCATTTTATGGCTACATAGATGGATCTGCAAAAGTATGGTATGTGAAGTGATTGAGAAGAAAAGAGATTAGATACAGGATATTTCTCATGTGTGGAACATTAAACTGCACAGCAAGGTAGAAAGGTCCAAAAGCAACACAATGAAAGAACTTACCCATACAACTGAATTTTGGGGGCAGGACAATGGAAAGGAATGGCATTGGGGTCTTCAGAGAAGGGAGCTGATTACATGGTGATGGTTTAGTCTAGAATTATATACACAGAAAACCATCATAAACAATATTGTAAATTGTTGCCTGTCCTTTGATTTTTAAACAATTATCACATAAAAACAGAATAAGAGGCTGGAGCAAGAATACAATGGGGAGGATGCTTGCCTGGGTTTAATTCTCAGCAACCTAGTATCCCTGGGTACTGCCAGAGTATTTTTTTTTCTTTGGAGGAGTTGGGTTTTGGGGCCACACCCAGTGACACTCAGGGGTTAGTCATGGCTATGCATTCAGAAATCACTCCTGGCTTGGGGGACCATATGGAATCCGGGACTTGAGCCACTGTCCATCCTGAATCGACTGCATGCAAGGCAAACATCCTACCACTGTGCTATCGCTCTGGCCCAAGAAGTATTTTCTAAATGCAAAATCTGAGTACCATCTGATGTGTCTCCCACAAAATCTAAAATAAAATATATTAAAATAATGTATAATCAATTAATAAGTTAATGATTTAGGGAACAGAGAGATAATACAGTAGGTAACACTCTTGCCTTGTGCAAAGCTGATCTGGGTTAAATACTGGACACCCCATATGGTTCCCTGAACATTAGTATGATTGATCTTTAAACATAGTCTGGAGAAATCCCAGAGTACTGTAATGTATGGCCCCAAATTCAAAAATTCAAAAAAGAAAACCAGACTAAATTAATGGTTTAATTCATTATAAATAAATATAAATTATAAGTAAGACGGGAAAATTCCACATGCATGTAAGCAGGCGGGTGATAATTAGGGATGTTTGATAAATAAAATCAATGTCCTAACAATGAATTAAAACTTTTAAATATCTTCAGTAAACCTTGGCCTGTATTTTTTGTTTCCCCATCATACTTTTTAATGAACTCTGTAGATGTCATCACTTCTCTGTTTATTTGGACTTCTAGTGAGTTTTTCTTTCTGGGTTCCCAGGAATATTGAGACACAATGATGTAGTATCATTTATATCATCAATGTTTATTTACTACCTGTCAGCAAGATTGCTTCATGCTCTGCTGCAAATTGTAAAGTATGGAATCTTTGTAGAGATCACAGTCTATATCAGAGGATTTTTCTTGGCCACATTGATAGAAATTCAAGCTTGTATACTCTGTCTTTTCTTTTCCTTTTTATCTTCCATATATATTAGGGAATAATGTGCCTGCCACATCAAGATGATTGAAAACACCTAGCCTGGTATATTCTTACCACTCACATGACCCTAGAATTAATTTTCATTTAGGGCCATATGAAGCAAAATTCCTCAATCACAATTATTACATTGATTTCAACAGATATTTCTTATAGTTCATATGTCTACATAGATGATTTTTTAGTGTCTGTTGTTGCCATAGTCAACAAGATGTTGCCTCTACACAGGATTTTTGTTTTTCTCTTTGGACTACAACCAACAAACCTTGGGAATTATTCCTGATGATACTGTGGGGACCATATGGAATGCCAAAGATTGAACCTGATTTGGCTACATGCAAGCCAAGCATCCTACATGCTGTACTATTGCTTCCAAGAGTTACTTATGATCTGACTCAGTTTCTATTATTGAGCTTTACTCAGGACACTCAACAAGACCTTAGAATCTTAGGACCTTTAAGGATTTTGGGACCTTCTGTTAATGACATAGATTCTCACCCACTGCTCCTTCTTTTGAAACAAACAAACCATCAGTAGCATAATCATTAGGAGATAAATTAAATCTCTAAAGACATGGAATTCTGCTTGGACATAAGGCTCAGTGAGAGGTTTGTGGTGTGTATTTTTCTGTAACATTTTGCTATCAGATAAACATTATTCAATACAGCCAAGATATGCAAATAATACAAATGCCCATAGATGAGTATATTGAGTAGATGTTTTATAAGTATACAATAAAATAAGAGATGACATGTATTTATAACAATAAAAAGTGGGTTATGAAAAATGAAGAAAATTAGAAAGATAACTATTTGTTATTTCACTCATATTTGTAATATAAAGTAGCAAAATAAACAAATGAAAACAATAAGAAGAAATTAGATTCTGTTAAAAGTAGTAAAAATTAATAGAAAAAATTTTGAGACTTTTTCTTAAAAACATAATGTACTTCATTTAAAGATCATGTATCATATAGTTGGGATACTTCATTATAATATATCTGTTTCCAGGTAGGTGGAAACTAAATTACTAAAAAAGAAAAAGAAAAGAAAGAAAGAAATTAAAGAGAAAGAAGGACAAATGAGTATAGCACAAGAGAATATATAAAAATTATTGTATCTTGCAATGAGGCCATTAAGTCATTGTCTGAAGATTTAGTAAGATTTTGTTGCTAGTTGAAAAATTTTTTACTTTTATTTTTGAACAGTAGGTGTCTTCACAAACTAATAGGCCTCTAAATTGGTGTGTTCCCATGGGGGTGACAATATTACACACCAAAAAATGGAGTTTTCTAGGGATTCCAAGCTCTATTGCTGAAGCTGCAGTTGTTGTGAGGTATGTTTTCAGCTGCCAAAGCTTCTGGAAGTACGAGAAAGTGAAGATGGGGGCAGAAGTGCCAGCACTATTTCAAAAAAAAGTCCTAATGATGATAATTCAATTAAAAACATAGTTGGAATTTTGGTTAGTTGCTGTCTCTGCAGAGAGCCATAGAGGAGGGGTGGAGCAGGGTCATTGAAGAAATGGCAATTCTGGATGATGGGAGGGAAAAGGGTGCTGCGTGTGTTCCAAAAATTTTATTATGATATCAGCCCAAATACTGAAATATCTGAAGTTTTGACCAGATAAGTTAAAAATTTTAATCCCCATATATTTATCTATAATTTCCCCCACATATTTCTAGTACTAATGTGATCCAGTGTTAAAAAAAATAAGTCTATAACTTTCCATTCCTACTGTCAGTACCTTCTTCCTGACTTTCCCAGCTGGCCATTATTGCCTATGCTCATTTATATACTTGATAACTTCCCCAGTACAATTTCTTTTTCTTTTCCTTTTTTTTTTTGGGGGGGGGGTGACATCCGTTGACACTCAGGAGTTTACTCCTGGCTATGTGCTCAGAAATAGCTCTTGGCTTGGGGGACCACATGGGATGCCGGGAGGATCCAACTGCTGTCTGTCCTAGGTAAGCTGTGTGCAAGGCAAATGCCCTACCTCTGTGCCACCACACCGGCCCCAGTACAAATTCTAAATATAATGGCTATCTGCCAAAGACATTGTTCTTGAGAAAGTAGTTTCAAAGAGTTAGAGTGAACAGGCAGTATTTAAAGTATTCCTGGATACTTTGCTGCCTTAAAAGTTATCCACCAAAGGCTTAAAATGGACATTTAAAAATGGATTATATCAAATAAATTTTATTCTTAGATATATGTCAATATCATTGAAGCATTTCCAAATTATTTCATTACCATTGAAAGTAATAAGCTTCAACATCCCATAGAAAAATTGTTTTCCCAAATAAGTTGTTGTGTGTCAAATGACATATGTAATTTTTTCTGTAGCTAATATGGGAGCTAATTATTGTCTACAGTAACTTACCTTATCTATTTTATAAATTAATATTTATGTTTCAACAAATATGGCATGGAACTCACTGTAGAGTTGAATGTGTTTTATACTGATTTATATATGAACAATAGTTCAATATTCAGGGGCCAGAGAGATAGCATGGAGGTAAGGTGTTTGTCTTGCAATCAGAAGGACGGTGGCTGGAATCCCTACATCCATATGGTCCCCAGAGCTTGCCAGGAGTGATTTCTGAGTATAGAGCCAGGAGTAAGCCCTAAGCACTGCAGGGTATGACCCAAAAACCAAAAAAAAAAAATCAATATACAGATCCTTGAATGTTAAAATAGTTGAATTATCAACAGATATAGAATAGTGCAAATAGGAGAATGAGAAATAGTTTTACTAAAACATTTGGTGTTCGTCAGGAATCTTGAGAAAGATTCTAAGGCTGTTCCTAAGTTCAATGAAATAAAAGAAATATGTTATTGAATTAATTATGAATGTAGAAAGGAATTTTATATTTATTTCATAAGGTTATAAAGATGATATAATTAAAAAACAATATGGAATTAAATATGCCTCTCTATATTCTTATCCCAGTCTACCTGGCTTTAATTTAATTCTTATTTGAGTTCTCTTTGCCTATTTAGAATTCCCAACTCTTCCCATAAGATTATTTTCTTTCTACCACCTTCAAAGATCTTTTCTCTGGTTAAACCATTTGTTTGCTCTCTGTTTTTGAAATCATGCTTAGAAAACTAAAACACTATACTATGATAAGTATTTATACTAAAATGCATTTTGTCTTTTGTGTTTTGGGGCCACACCAGGTGATGCTCAGGAGTCATTTCTGGTTTTACGCTCAGAAATCGCTCTTGGCTTGGGGGACAATATGTCAGGGATAGAACTGAGATCCGTCCTGGGTCAGCTGCATGCAAGGCAAATGCCCTACCACTGCCCTATTGCTCAGGCCCCTAAAATGTATTTCTTCAGAAAAAAACCACAGTTCCTGAGGTCTCTCTGGAAATCTCTACAGAAGCTAAAGAACCCCTTTAACTTCAATAACCACTATTGCTACTTTTAGTCTAATTATCTAAATTAAGAATAGTTTGAGTCCTGCTTACTTTACTGCATTTATCTGTTTTTCTAGAGATTATTTTTATTACTTTAACAAGTTGTCTCAGTGACCTAGAATCTTGCTAATCTCTATGACTGGTGTTTAAAACAATGCTTACTAGACTGCTTAAATATTCTGATTTAGTAAACTCTCTTAAACAGAGCATAGACTCCAAATGCTAATGAGATATTACATTTTAAATTGACTTTTGTAATTCCTATATTAAGGTCTTTATAAAAATTTTATTACATACTTTTACTTGGCTATCTTCTGTCATTAATGTGTCTTTATTAAAACATTTTTATACTTTTGTCCAAACTTTCTTTTGTCATTGCAGTTTTTATAAAATTATGTATTTCTGTTAATCTTGAAGATGCAGAAATATACACATCTATAAGATAGTTTTTACTTCCTGGTGTAAAAGTTTAGTGATAGAGTGAATTAAATTAACTATATAGTTAAATGTTTTCAACTAATGTAGCATGAAGAAAAAATAGGAACTTTAGAATTACACAAAATACATGCACAAAATAACAAAATGATTGTCTAGACTTAAAACATGACACTTCTTCATGGTAAAACTGTGCAATGAAATTCAGGCCATTCTTGTTTGTGGACTTTGTTCTTTTTACTTATTTCTTGGTTTGCAACCCTTGTGTATTGGGCTACTCATGGTTAGGTACTCAAGGATCATTCAGTCTTGACTCTGCTTGAGAGAAAATATGGTTTTAGGAGGGGGATTGCACTCAGGCCTCATGCATGTAAAGCATTTGCTTCACCCTGTGGAGAAAAGTCTCTGATGTTTCCTGAAGAATTTTGTAAATGAAGGGTTGCCTACAGATATAAAGACAATCTCCCTTTTATGTAAAATCCTAGAGCCAATAGAATCGTTTTATTTTGAAATGATGTCTAAATTTAAATTGGAATGACTGATAATACTGGTGGGTATTAAACATAGTTAATACCTGGTAAAATGTTTAATGTAAATCAGGTAGTAATAATTTTCTTGCTCAATTTTTGCATTGTATTCTCCATTGGTCTTTTTTTAATTAAGAGATTAACTTTACTATCTTTTGCCATATTTTAATATTATTCTATTGTTACTTACCTAAAACTTTGTTTGAGTTATTTAATGTAGAGTGCAAAATATAGCTATTATAACACTAACAGACTGTATTTCTTTAATGATTCCCCCCTACTCTGCTGAATAGATGCTTCCAGAAAGTATTATAAATTTGAAAGGGAGATGTCTTGAATAGAGTCCTTCCTTTTAGATTTTTTTAATAATTTTTATTGTGACCAAAGTTAATAACAAATCTTTCACAGTAATATTTAAGGTACATAGTGACAATGAATCGGGGTCATTCTCACCACCAGGGTTGTCCTCCCTTTACCCCTTTTCCCCGCATGTGTCCCATATCTCCCTCCTTTGCCCCCCAGAGTGCTAGTGTAACTGTTCCCCTCTATGTATAGCTTGTTGTAGATAGGGTATCGATTCTGTTGTTGTTGTTGACTTTGGATTTGATATTTAAGTCTGATCATATTTTATTTCCAGTCAATGCTCATACTGCTGTTTGGTCCTGGTACCATTCATTTTTATTTTCTACCTCAATTCATGAGGCAGAACAAGATGATTCAAGTTGTGTGGTTCTGTTAGATTTTTAAATCACTTTCCTCAAGGTAAAAAGTTACAGAACAAAAATAGACAAGAAACCACAACCTGTAGTTATTGGCATTATATGAGCAAACATGTATGTGATGTGATTACAAATTTGCAAGCAATTTATCAACAATGTTATCTCAGGCAAATGGCCTTCTGGCATAGGTTCAAATTTTCCATCTATAAATTAAGACCAGAAAATATCTACTTTAAAGGACTATAATAGAATAGAATCCAATGTGAGAATGGATATAAATTTAATATTTAATTATATTCAATGAAAAATATCAAATATAGTTTGGCCACAAGAAAATTCTATATCTGCATTTTACCGTTTTTTAGGCTGGACCATCTTTATTTTTTTTTAGTTTTGGGGTCACACCCAGCTGCAATCAGGGGAATACTCCTGGATCTATGCACAGAAATCGCTCCTGGCAGTCTCAAGAGACCATATGGAATGCTAGGATTCAAACCACCGTCCTTATGCATGCAAGGCAAATGCCCTACCTCCATGCTATCTCTCCGGCATTTTACCATTTTTTTAATTAAAAAAAGCCTCATCTCTTTATATTGGTTTTGTTTGCTTGAATAAAAGTTGCCTTTGAGAATATCAGATTTGACAAGAATTTTCAATTTTATATAATAATTAACATGAACTATGTACAATATTTTACTTTAAGAATATTTATCTTGGTCTGGAGAGATAGCACAGTGGTAGGGCATTTGCCTTGTAAGCACCTAACCCAGGACCAATGGTGCTTTGAATCCCAACATCCCATATGGTCCCCAGTGCCAAGAGCAATTTCTGAGCACAGAGCCAGGAGTAACCCCTGAGAGCTGCCAGTGTGGCCCAAAAAACAAACAAACAAACAAACAATTTATCTACAATTTTAGACAAGTTGTCTATAAAATATATATTTTAAATACCTTTGAAAACGTAAAAGCAATTTATTGAAAAATATTTTTCCAGCATTAATATATAATTAATATATATCTTATATATCAACAATTATAAACATTGTTAGTTTATGTATTTTAATTGTGTTATTTAGTCTCCCTTGATAATTTACATAGAGAAAAAATCATGGAAATAATTAATAGTTAAATAATGCTACTGCATATTATTACTTGTGGACATAATCAGTTTCAAACAAAATACATTAAAGCTTTTAATTGTTCAAAGTGAATGGATCTTGGACTTCATATTATAAGAGTAAAATCAAATTGTGTTTGACTTCCACTTTCTGATTTATATTGTTTAGCAAATACCCTCCAGTTGCACACATGGTCTGGAAAATGGTACAGGAGTATAATTTTTTAAAGTTAGTGTTCAACTATGTGCATATTACACACCTTCTATTTTAGATTTTTTATTATTATTGTTAGGTTAACGCAAATGCTTATCTATTGGTAATCAAATTGTTTCTTTATTACCATAAAATAGTCAAAGCCCTCCACTCTCCTGAGTCACTTCTAGTCAACTCAGTCTGTCTTGCATCAGTCTTAACCTATCTCTGCTTGATAACAAAGTTCTGTTGTCAGAGTTCATAGGTTTCATTTTACTGTTCATTTTCCATTCCCTTTCTGTTTCTATGCATGTCATGTACACATCAGAGCTAGTGCTATAAATGCAGAAAGTCTGTGTTTGTTTTCCATCACAAAGTGGTCCTCCCAATATCACTCAAATAAAAAAAAAATCTCACTCTGATCAATGTGCTGGGAACAGGCCCTGAACAGCCCCATATATGACCCCAAAACAAATAAATAAAAAATAGAAATATTCCACATTTCTTATCTGCTTACCCAGTATAGGGTACTGAGTTATTTCCATATCATGGCTAGTTTAAACAAAATTTTAATGACTATAGGTGTATCATTTCAGATTACTATATTAGATCATTCATATTTATCCATAGACCTGGAAATTATAAATTATGTGATTGATCTATCTTTATATATTAAAAGTCCTATTTTCCATAGGGCCTAGATATAGTGTACACAAGCTCAATTATTTTCACACTCTTGCCAACATCTATTGTTTCCAATATTTCTAATAATGGTCATTTTCACAGATATGTGATGGTGTCATCAGAGTTCTGATTTGCATTTCCCTAACTGTAAGACAAAAACTTTAAAAATTATGCTCATATCTTTTCTATCTATATGTCATATTTTGTTGGAGTGTCTATTTATTTTAGTGAGCTTCTATTCATCACATTTCAAACTGTACACATTCAGAGAAAGATCTTAACTTAATTGAATTAAATAATTTGATAATAGTGTAATATGTTATTACATAGACTATTGCCTTTGATGGAACAATAGTATTGTTTTGGAGACACAGCCAACTGTGCCCAGTGACTACTCATGGCTCTCTGCTCTGGGTCACTCATGGCAGGGTTCAGGAAATACATATGGTTCAAGGATTGAGTCTGGTTTTGAAGTGTGTAGGGCAAATACCTTTCTCAGAGTATTATCTCCTTGGCCCCGTATTCAGCATTTTATATATGGTATGTCAGGGAATTGACCTCGGATCAGCCATGTGCTGACCTTACACCACCTTACAGCCATTACTATAGCTTTAATCCAGATATTAATTTTTGAAGCTAAGGCTTCAAATGAAGAAGGTGTAAATTAGAGATAGATATGAAAGAGAAAGACTTTCTGGGCACAGTAACTATGGAGAACCAAGAATCACAGTCCAAAATTAAATCAATCTTCAGAAGAGCAAACTAAACATTTGACCATATTATGGAGTGAGACTTTTATTCTGAGCATTAAAGTAAAATAAGAGCAATTTAAACAGGACAGTGATCTAAATTTAAACTACATGCTGAATGATGTATATGAATCTGGAAAGACACATGAAATTAAGTTCTTAAGGTTTGTGAGGAACTTCAAAGAGAACTGAAGGCAATTCTAGTCAGGGAAGAAAAAGTGGAGATATTTGATAACAAGCACCTTTGTATATTTGAATAGCAAAAACTCATCACAGACATGGAAATTTGATGATGACAATACCTAAATTAAACTTTATCTTATTATATTCCCCAGGTCTTTTCTTGAAGAAAGCTTGCTAAATTGTTTAAAGAATCATGTCATTGGACAATTGTTCAAAGACAAGAAATATAGAAAACATTTGTTTGAATTTAGGTATTAGTAGAAAGCTCAGTATAGAGAACTAATTCCCTAAGAAGTGAAGCGATTGAGAACCAGTCAGGGCAGGCAGGGTGAGATTTCCTTAAATTTAGTAGAAACCTCTATTATACCTAAAAGAGAGGAACCAACTTTGACTTGTCCTACAGGGAATAAACAAAAAAATAAAGGTCGTCCCCCCCACCCCCCGCCCATGATTGCCATCTCAATCAGTAAAGAAGTAACCACTGGCCTTTCCGTCTTTATATTAACTGAATCCAGAACATAGGCTATGATTGGCTGTAGGTTAGCAACATTGCTATTACAGTGGACCCTGAGATAGAATAAAGGAAGGGCAAGGGTAAAGAATGGATCCAAAAGAAAACAACATGAGGGACAGCAGATCATTGAAGGTAGATTTGGGCTTGGAGTAATCTAGGGGCTACATTGCATGACAGTGTGGAAAGAGGCCAGAAAAAGGAGGTTTTAGGAGGTTATCTCAGATAGACAAATATGGACTCAGTCATACCTGTGCTTATTTATGTAGCATGTCATATAAACTCACACCAATCATGATTCACTAAATCAGAATAGGTGTATGGTTCACAGAAAAAAATTACTCAAACTCATTTAATGTAAATAATGTGCAATATTATAGCTGTGGACAAAAGCTTTCAGAATACCTCTGTAATGACCTAGTTGTTATGTTGTTTGTAAGGTCCTTGTATAAAATTCAAAACTTACCTAGCCTGTGCTCTGTAGGTACCTATTAAGTATAAATGTAGTTAACTGACATTTGAACTAGCTTATGTAGGACTTAATTTTGTAGTTAGAATAGGGAAGATAATTACCAACTACTGTGAGTGTTTCCATTATTATGATCTCATCAGCACTGGATGATATGAAAAAAATTATAAAAAGTCTTTCATTCTTGAGATAGTTTTGCTCAAAATAAGTGAGCTACTTAAGTTTTATTTTGCTTTCCTGAAGGTGCAGGAATTTGGTAAGTCTATTATTAAAACCTGTCTGAGAAGGGCTAATTTGAACTGTGTACTCTGATCTGAACTTGTGTTTTCCAGTTCTTTAAGAAGGAATCATGTTAGTAGGCTATATTCTATGACTAGTTTCCTGAAGTTTTACTACCCAACTTCTGTTGGACCTGATGCTGCTTTCTGGGTTTTGATGGCTTTATCATCAGAAAAAATTAGGATTCTAGGAACAGAGAATTGTGTCTCTGTCTACCCCACTGGCAGGTAAAATAGCTATATAAATATATATAAATACATATATAAATATAAAATAGCTATATAAATTATATATAAAATAGCTATATAAATAGCTAATAAAATTTTGCATGTGTGCTCATAATAAAACTAGGTTTTAGAGGTCTTTATCAGTGAGATTATCCTTTCTCTTAAAGGGAATCACTATAAAAGACAAAAATAACTCGGGCAATTAGGGAGCAGAATTTTTTTAGTTACTGCAATAGGAAAAAATATATCAATGAGAAAATTCTTAAAGGAAAAAAACTGAGGTTTTATTGAGGGAAATGAAGAGGGGAGGAGAGGATGTAGATAAGATTTAACTCAGAATATGCAAAATTGTTTAGTCCTTTGAAGTTTCTTTGAAGACAGATGGGGGGCACACATTTTCAAAAGAAAAGGTATGATGTAATTTCTCAAGTACTACAAATTTACAGGACATAGGCCCAAGTAACTTTTAGCACTGTTACCATTAAAAGCTAATAAAAGAAAAATGTG
This sequence comes from Suncus etruscus, assembly GCF_024139225.1. Lineage (NCBI taxonomy): Eukaryota > Metazoa > Chordata > Mammalia > Eulipotyphla > Soricidae > Suncus > Suncus etruscus. The sequence goes on along the minus strand of NC_064857.1, from coordinate 105,278,210 downwards.
CTTTGGTCATTTGAACCAAAGCGCAACAATATCTTGGCTTCTAGAAGAAATGAAGACAGTGAAGGGGAAGACTATTTGGAATTAGTCAAAGCATGATCTTGCTTGGGAAATGGGAGCCTGGCTATGCCATAAACTAACATTAATATTAGACAAAGTTCAGATTTGTAATAAATGATATTATGTTAAATTGAACTCTTCGTTGAGTTCTGCCAGATTCACCTTCCTACTGGTACTTGGCATGCAGAGGTTATTAAACATTTGTGAAGAAATCTTAACATTCAAAGTGATAGTTGTTAGAAATAAGTCACCTTTGGGTCAGAGAGACAGCATGGAGGCAGTGCATTTGCCTTGCATGCAGAAGGTCAGTGGTTCGAATCCTGGCATCCCATGTGGTCCCTGGAGCCTGCCAGGAGCGATTTCTGAGCATAGAGCCAGGAGTAGCTCCTGAGTGTTGCCCGGTGTGACCCAAAAACTCAACGCCCCCCCCCAAAAGAAATGTCACCTTTACTTTTTTCTTGAACTACTTAGTACTTAATAACTTTCTGAGCTACTTTGAATAAAATATGTATTTATATATTTAGGATATATTGTTCCTTCTAAAGCATGTTAATAATGACAAAAGTGTCATTTTAGATCTTGGTGGAAAAAAATTAGTCAAAATAGAAGGGAAATCTATCAAGAATATAAGCACAACTGAAAATCTCACTCAAATGTAATACATAGGGTTAGTGAGATAGTACTGGATGTTACTACCCTAATTCCATTCCCCAGACTGTATTCTTTCCTTGGAGTATCATCATGTGGAAAACTTATGCATAGAGCCAGGAGAAAGCCCTGAGCACAGCTACATGTGCTCACCTTGCCCCCAATTTATTAATACATATATTTCTCACTTAGAAAAATAAAATTAATATATCAAACCCCTTTAGCTTCCTGTCCTGTGGCCTAAGTCACTGTTGTGAGTAATTTTGTCCTTAATATTCTGTTTCATCTGAGAACATACAGCCAATTTCTGGCAAAAAAAATTCCTTTCCCTATATTTCTTTACTAAAGCTACTACCTTTCCTAAAACATACAGATTCTGAATAATTACTCTTTGATCATATTTAAAAATGTACACAGTTCAGAGTGATAAAACTAGAAAATACAAATGCTGCTGCTTGAGGACTTGACAGGAATTACAGTCTCATTCTCATTAGCTAATTACAATAAGTCACATCAGCTGTTACTTTAAAAAAAGCATTGTAGTTTGAATGAGTCTTGAGAGCATTAACATCTAATTTTCTCAATGATAATATAATGTGATTCTCTTTTCAGCTGTGTCAATAGACAACATGTAGTTCAGAGTTAAAATAAATTTTGGTGCAGGAAAAAATATCTGAGTAAGGTAAGGAATTTTGAGTTCAGTCTCAGGTATAACTATCTAGTTTTATGACCTGCGAACTTTGTATCTGGAATTATATGCTTTTACTACTTGTCATGACACTGCCCTTCTATGGGGAAACTGTTAAACCTCCTTCCTTTTTTTTTTTTTCCTCCTCTTCCTTCCAGAAGTCAAATTGCTCTTTTATTGTTTAGAGCTTCTGATTGTGAAGCTCGGAGTCTTAAAAGAAGCCGAAAATGTTCCTGTTGTAAATGAAGAAATAAACCTATTTTATGGAGCCTTAGGTTCTGAACGGGGAGAGGGGCATTCTAAAGTGATTTTAATTTTAAATTGGAGGCCATTTAAGTGTTCCATGTTAGGCTTCTCTTTCTCAAGCCTAAATTTCCATTTGACACTTCCCTGAGTTATCTGGCCACACTAGTTAGCCTATGTGGAAAGGACACGAGGGAGTGATAGGAAGGGACTCTAGACAACAGCCAATCGTTTAAAAGGTCATCAGAAGTGAGAACTTCTTTATCCCTTCCCTATATAAATTTTGTGACCTTAGGAATGGGAGGGTGTTCCTGCAAGAGGTGGCCCTGGGTAGCCAGTTTGGGGCTTGAGGCTGATGGATGAAATCAAGTTTTTGTTTTGCTTTAATTCAATCATGTGGTCTCATCCTTCAACTCCAGAACCTAACATTTACATCATGGCTGGTGACTTCTGTGGCAGTGATCCAGAGATTTCGGGACAACAGTGTGGGCCATTTTAAATTGAGCTGGCTTAAACCACTGGCCCTACACTGGCACACTGCTGGAAACCAACCCCAGCCCAACGCCACAGCTCTGTGGCTTCTGGGCTGAAGAAACACAGGCCAGCCCAGGACTGGGGACTCTGCACCCCGAAATGCCACACTCAGTGGGCAGAAGCCCACAGGCCAGCAACTGTATGTTCTGTGTGGATCTGATGGGCAGGCTTCGCACTCAGGCTCCTCTCCTTCCTTGGCTCATTTTCTTTTTGGCCCCCACTTGAGGGAGAATGGTGCCGCTGCTGGCCAGCGATAACTTTGCCTTTAATTGGGGCTGAGAAGACTGGGCACTTGCTGGACAATACCCAATTAGCAGGCAGATTGTTTTTAATCTTTTTATTCTTCTGTTGTTGCTGCTTTTTGCTGGCAGGTTCTGTAGGGGGCAGGGCAGAGCCTCCATTCACAGGAGAAAGCTTTTGTTTTTTCTTTGCTGTTTTGGGGTCTTTGCAGGGCTCTGGGGCTCCTGGTATGCCTCTTTCCTTTGGATCTCCTGGAGCCTCCTCACCTTAGTCCACACTCCCAGGCATAGTCATCTAAACTTAGAATACCTAGCCCCTTCTTTCCCTATGGTTATTCTGTTACATCTGGGTTAAAAAACAGAAAAGCAAAGTGAGAAAATGTAGAGAAATAGACTTGGAACAAAATATTCAAGAGTTCTGGGACAACTGATAAAAGGGCTATATTACAATTCCAGTATAAAGAGGAGAAAAAGTTGTAGAAGAAATATTTGATATAATACTAAAAATTTCCCCTGAATTTTATTTACCAAACCATATATAGGAAGCTCACACACACACACACACACACACACACACACGCACGCACGCACGCACGCACGCACACACACACTCACACACAATAAAACAATGTATCATATTCTAAATAAAAAATAATCAAAGATTTGTTTAAGTCTTAGAATAGTCTAGAGAAGAAAACACCTCAGTAATAGAAGAATAATTACATCACCAGGTGTATTTGAAACCTACTTTCTAATACTTGCAAATATGAATCTTTGAGGTCTTGGGTTTGATTCCTAGCATACCTTTTCCCTCAGTACAGTAAGGAATGACCTAAAAACCTCAAACGCTACTGGGTAAGGCCTGCCTACAATAATTTAAAATATTCAGTTGACTTTTCCTCAAGAAACAAATGAACAAAAACTAAGTGGGGCAAAATGAAATGTTTAGAAAACACACACACACACACACACACACACACACACACACACACACACACACACACACACACACACACACACACCCCAAATCTCTGACCTTAATTTCTACATCCTGGAAAGTAATTATTTAATATAAACAAAATAGTCTTTCTCACATAAAACAAAAATTGACCGAATGTTTTACCAGAGATTTTCATCAGAAGAAATATTAAACTTTTTTCAGATATATAAATTATGATGCCTCAATAAAATACAAATTAATTATTTTTAGAGAGAATGCATATCTTTTATTTGGAAGTTTTTTAAAAAGAGAAAATTGGATAGAGAGATATTTCAGACAGTTGGATTCTTAATTTACGTGAGATCTACCTTGGTTTGAATCCATACACCCCATGAGCATCACTTGGTGCACCTACTTCCTCAGTAAAATAAAAGAAGACAAGATTTAAGTGAAAATCTTTTCTCTTTCTATTCAGATTGTGGATTTTAGGATTTCTTTATATAATTTGGACAATAATCTTTTATAAGAAAAAGAGGATTCTCCCAGCCTATTGTTTGTATTATTCTCCCAACAATAAAGTATTTATCAGGGAAGTATTTTCTTATTTCCATTAAATTCAGTTTATAAAATGTTTCTCCTATGCATGGTATCTTTGGTGCCATTATCATTATACCTAAAGTCATCCAGATATTCTCTTATGTTGTCTCATATGAGATTTATTATTTTGCACTTCACAATCACTTCCACTAGAGTTTGTAAATTTTATGTGTTCACATTGAGAATCAATTTTGTCTCAGGTTCTCTCATTCTGTTTCTGCTCTAGGCCATTTACTGGATTCCCCTTTGGGAAGCAAATTACCTGACTCCTTTAATTTATCTCAGAAGCTTTAGTAATTTTTGAGTTTGGGCATCATTTTTTCCAACTTTTTTTTTGTTTTGTTTTGTTTTTGGGTCACACCCGGCAGTGATCAGGGGTTACTCCTGGCTCTACGCTCAGAAATCACTCCTGGCAGGCTCGGGAAACCATATGGGATGCCAGGATTTGAACCACTGTCCTTCTGCATCTAAGGCAAATGCCTTACTGCTGTGCTATCTCTCTGGTCCATTTTTTTCCAACTTTTTATAGAATGGATTAGTGATCTCCAAGTTTCCCATCTGCGGACCTAGAGATGAAAAGATGCAATGTGATATTTTAAAGTGTATTATTATTATTATTATTATTATTATTATTATTATTTATTTTTGGTTTTTGGGTCACACCCGGTGATGCTCAGGGGTTACTCCTGGCTATGCGCTCAGAAGTCGCTCCTGGCTTGGGGGACCATATGGGACACCAGGGGATAGAACGGCGGTCCATCCAAGGCTAGCGCAGGCAAGGCAGGCATCTTACCTCTAGCGCCACCGCCCGGCCCCATAAAGTGCATTATTTTAAATCACTTTTAATATATATATATAATATATATATATATAATATATATATATATATAAAGTCATGTCACATTAGGATTACAAATGAGAGGAAACCATGGGTAAAGATCTAAAGTACTTGGCTTTTCTTCCTGATGACTTTTATATGAGTCTGTGTGTCAAGTCTGTTCAGATCTACTGAAAGAGATATAGGGTAAAAAAATGTTTCTTTTCCTTATAACAGTTTTTAACTTTTTAATTAATTAATTCATATGTTTTTAGGCTACACCCAATTGATGCTGGTTGTTACTTCTGGTTCCACACTCAGGAATCACTCCTGAAGAGCTCGGGTGACCAGATGGGATGCCAGGGATTGAACCCAGGTCGGTTGTGCTATCACTCCAGTCCCACAAGAAATTTCTAAATATTAGTTTGGAGCCTCACTACAAACTCTCCTCAGCTAAAGATTCCTATTTGGTTTGGACTTAGGAATTTTTGCTTTCATTGATTCTAAGTCTTCTTGATTAATTCCACTGATCAATCTCTATGAAAATTCTGTATTCACAGATATTATAGGGTTGAAATAATTTGACAAAATGAATAGTGGTAACTTGTTATTAGGGGTAACTAAAGTTTTATAACCCTAATGAGTCACAAGCCAAGTCCTTTAGATAAAGCAATATTATTTGGGGGTTTTACTGTAGCTATGGAAAACAGCTACCTATTTTTTTTGGAAGGATATATTTGATGTTAATTACATGCCAGGCATTTTCTGAGTAATTTTTCAAGATTTATTTTACAAATGGTCAGGAATATACTATGTAAACTGGGAACATTTTGAGAGCGCAAAGAACTCATCTTAATAATTAGACCTCACAACACACACAAATAGAGAATCTGAAGGGAAAACTGGCAATACGGCCCCTTAGTTTTCCCCTTTATTCAGAAGAGAAAAAATGAAACAAGAGGAGTATGGTAGCATTTTTGAAGCTCAATCTAAGTATGAAGACTACTTTGATTTCAGGAATGGTGGCCTCAGAGCCTACCAGTCAATCACAATATTTTAGGATAAACCAATGAATGTTAATGATAAATTTCCCACTTCTGACCTCAAATATTCTTCTAATTTATGTCATCAGTTTACCCCTTAAAGACTAATTTCTCTGCATGTTCATGTAATAGCATCAGTGACTTTAGAGATAAGTTAATACAAGCTTATAGATCTATGAAAATAAGGATTATATTTTAGTGAAAATGCTCACAATAGCAGATTTTTTTTCCCAAGAAGAAAAGCCTAATTACCTTTCGAAATTCCAAAAATGTCAAACTGATTACGGTGTATGCTTTTTTTTTTTTATAACATCACATGCACCAAAGTTATTTTGGGATAATGAGCAATTTTAATCTTGCTTAATAAAAGCTATTCACAGGGCACTTTAGGAGGGAATCTGCATATAAGTAGTTTTACTAAACCGCTTTCCCCCTTTAGTGGCATTTATTCAAGAGTATGCAAATTTTTCTAAAAACCAGCAGCTAAATTTAGAAATCAGAGGGCAGAGCTCTGGACTTGAGTAAATTTTCTGCCTTTTTAAAGAATATATATTATAAAGGAAAGCAACATTGAATTCACATAACATCCATGTGCTAATAAAAAGATGTTTTGAATTTGACTGTTAGAATCGAGGTTTACAAATTAAAATGTTAAGGAATGTATTTAAATAATTTCAATCAATATGTTTTAAAAATGATGCTTAAAGAAGATGTTAAAAGATTGGTTTGTCTAATTTTTCAAGCATAAGGGAAATTTTAGGGACTAATTTAATATATAAAAGACAGTTGACTTTAGACTCCTAATGTTATGAGAGATTTTTACTTGACCAAATAATATGTAACTATAAATTAAATACCTCAAATTGAGGTTTTAGTTACTTAGTCTTTGAGAAGAGGGAACTGGACTCTCTTCCAGGCTAAAGCAAGCCTAGAAACATTATCTATTTCTGCTGTACATCTTCACTCTCTGAATCATGACAGTTTAATTTTTATTTGTTTTTAATTGTTTAAACACTTCTATTTATAATACTACTAATTATAGGTTTTTCAGAGTTTGAACACTTTGTATGTCACTAGAATGTCCACTTACCTCCTCCAGTAGCTCAGTGTTTCCCAGTCAACCTACAACATTATCTCTAACCCCACGCCGTGTTAAACTCTTCTGTAGACAGGTTCTCCAGTTCTGTGGCCTTTTGTTATTCCTGTACTCTGTTTCCTTACATCCCACATATAAGGTAGATCATTTTGTATTTTCCCCTCTTTTTGACTAACTTTACTGGGCACAATACTCTCCACATACAGGGCAACAAGTGCCAGAATTTAATCTTATAGTAGATCATTGGCTATCTAGACCATTTGTTTCTTTATCTAGCCAACTGTCCTTAGAACCTTGGGTTATTTCCAGATTTGAAGTATGTTTAATACTGAGACTCATCTATAGTTAGGAAAGTTTGTAAAATACAGTGAATTTCAGTGGGGATTAAGATTGTTCTGATGTGATGTAAATATAACATTCTCTTGAACTTTGATAATCTGTTGCTCTGTCGAAGTTTCTCTTTATTTCAAACAGCAGTGATAAATATTCAAGCTCTAATAAAGGAAAATGAAGGTATTTTAACTTCCTGTCCTCTGAACTCTCTGCTGATAGGAATCTTATTTTGGTTAACTTGCCTGAAAATTTAGGATGTTACCTATTTTCTTCGTACTACTTCCAATGTTCTCTTTTGCTCTTTTTCTATCTTGGTTTCAAGACAAAATTATAGAGACGTTAGTCTTACAGACTCTTTAGGTGAGGGTTATGTTTTTAAAAGGATTTTTTTTGGTACGAATTAATGTGTTTTTTTTTTTTTTTTACACCATACCACCATATGTCTACAGGTTATTTCAAATTTTCTTCGATGAGGAATAACTCTAGTTGGTGCTCAGGGAACCATCTGGGGTGTCAGGAATTGAATCTGGTCAATTGCATGAAAGGCAAAATGCCTTACATAATTTTTCTTGTCCCTTGGAGTATTCTGAAATCTTGGTAAGTAGATCAATTGGTTCAGGGTTCACCAAAGTAGAGAAAGAATTGGTGACTTTTTAAGAAATGACTAGTAAAAAGTGAAATGGAATTTAAATTATATTTTCTATCTACAAGTTTAACCATCTCAGCAGAATTGATATTTGAGTTTTTCTAAGTTATATACCTTTTAAATTATTTTTAGTGATCTACAGAAGGTAAGGCATTTGCCTTCATATGTCTGGCAGAACTCATTCCCCAGCACAACTGAGTATATAGCTAGGAATAAGCCTTGAGCACTGTTGGGTGTGGCCCTAAAGTAGCTTTCCCCAGCTTTATTGAGATATACTATCTTACTACATTGTCTAAATTTAAGGCATAAAATTAAATTTAATGCATTATTTTATATATTTAGTCATTGTAATTAAAATTACACATTAATGTTACCTTATAACTCCTGCCAAATATTTTAAATTAGAGTGATTTAAATATCTAGTCTTTCAGCTTTAATGTACTTTTGGAATAATCAGCATTCTGTATATTCTAGCCTAAACTGTGAAAATGCAATAAATATATGTTTGTATTTGTTGACCAATATTTTCCATACCAAATATAAATCTCTGAATATGTAAATTTCTCAGAACCACCTTTATACTCTTTAAATTCCATATGTAACAAGAAAGCCATAATAATCTATTTTTTCAATTCTTTATCTGATAGGTGGATATCTCGGCTACAACTCACCATGCTAAGAGTTTTTTTCTGGATGTACACTCAGAGAATACATGGGGAACGTTATGTAAACCAAGATTAGTTGCCTACAACGAAAGGATCTTAGCTGATGTAGTATGTTTCCAGCCAAAAATAAGCCATTTTAAAGATCTATCAGTGAAATCTCAATGTTTCTTTTTTCTTTTCTTTTCCTTTCTTTTCTTTCTTTTCTTTTCTTTTCCTTTCTTTTCTTTTCTTTTCTTTTCTTTTTTCTTTTCTTTTCTTACTTTTCTCTTTTCTTTCCTTTTCCTTTCTTTTTTTCTTCTTTTCCTTTCTTTCTTTCTTTTTTTTTTTTTTTTTTTGGTGGGGGGAGAGGAGGGACCTCACCTGGCTGTGCTCATAGTTATTCCTGGCTCTGATCTCAGGAGTCATTACTAGAGGGACTCTGGGAACCATATGGGATTTAGGAATCAAGCCCAGGTTGGCTTTTTGCAAAGTATTTACCCTACCCACTGTGTAACAGCCTCCACAAATTTGTTTTCTAACTGACTGACTTCAGATGTCTGAAAGTGGCTGTCTTGTTATATGCATGTACTCTACTATGGTTACAATCATGTTTATTTATTTTGTTTTGTTTTAAATTTTTGAAGACTTTTATAATTTTATGGAAATTTTGTTGAATCTTTATAATCTTTAAATCAAAATTTATTGTATATATTAGTATATAATTCTCAAATTTGAATAATATCTCTGTTCTTATGGCATTAAGGTAATATTGGTTCACAGAAGCTGTTAGAAAAAATACAATTTCTTTGGTACTTCAGAAAAACTTGAGTTGTGTATGTAATTCTTTTTGAAGGTTTGTTAAAACTCATTGGTAAAATTTTCTGAACCAGTACTTTTGTTCTTGGGGAGTGACTTAATTGCTGTCCTCTATACCTTACCTTGATAGATCATTTTAGGTTATTTTCTTTTTCTGAACTGAATTGCATGAGATTGTATAAAACTAAGAATGCAATCATCCCTTCTAGGTTTTGCAATTTAGTGACAGAGTTTGTCATAGTATCCTCCTATTATAGCTTGTGTTTTTACAGTCTGTTGTAATTTCTTTTTCTCTTTTCATATTTATTAATCATCTAGTTAAGGATTTGCCAATCTTTTGTAATCTTTTACTTTTCTTAAGTTTTTTATTATTAGTAATTTTTATTTTGACCAAAGTGGATTACAAAGCCTTCACAGTAATATTTTGAGTACATAATGACATTGAATCAGGGGCATTCCCACCATCAATGTTGTCCTCCCTCCACCCCTGTTCCCAGCCTGCATCCCATATCACCCCTCCTTAAAATAATGTAATAGAATCACCATGAGATACACAGTTATGAATGAGTTTCCATCATACAATGTACAACAACCTTTCACCAGTGCACATTTCCCAGCACCAATGTCCCCATTTTCCCTAACCCTCCCTGCAGTCTCCCCTGACTGCCTCTGTGGCAGACATTCTCTCTCTCTCTTTCCTCTGTGTCTATCCCTCTCTCCTCTTCACTCCTCTCCTCTCCTCTCCTCTCTCTACCTCTTCCTCTCCTCTCTCTCTCTCTGTCTCTTCCTATTATTGGATTGCATTTCAAAACAGTTGTATCTATTTATATACCTCCTTCCAAAAGGATATGAAGATTTTATACGAGTAAATCCCTGTGTTTTCTTAAAGTTAACACTTACTTAGCTTTTACTTAATATTTAAAAGCAAATCTGGCTTGTCATCCTAGCACCATGAGGGAAGTCTGCCAAGGAAAATAGTGCCACATGTAGTACATTTGGCTTGAAGTAGAATCTCAGGGAAGTAAAAATCCTGATAAACATATTTAATCTACTTGGCTATCTTTCCTCACATATTTTAATGTCATGGACTTGTAGATACAAAGAGAAAACCAAATGTAAAGCACATTTTACCAGTGTTAATATTAAGACGTATTTACAAACATAGGCTCACTTGTATTTAAGAAAGCTTTCTGTGCTACTTTTGGGGAAAATTCTAGGAAAGGCTATGAGAATGTATACGAACATATACATAACACTTCCCACTTTAGTTACTCAAAGTATGATTCCAATAGTAGAAGTATCCATTTTTCTAGAAAACTATTTAGAAATGCAAAAACTTTGGTTTCACGTAGAAATATGGAATAAGGATCTGTAAATTATATCTTATATGATTCACATGAACATTAAAGTTTGAGAAAAATTGTGTATATCTAAGAAGAGCTAAGTACAAAGAGCTAAGTGCAAAGAACTCTTGTTGAAAGCTTGTTAAAAATGACCAGGAATGCAATTTCTCACTTTTTGCTGGCCTAGGATCCTATTCATGCTGATCTCAACCAATACAAATTCTGCAATTGAGGGCATTGTTTCTGATTGCTTCTCCTAACCCCACACCTCTTTTTCTGCTTGTCTATTATTCAACTTTTAAAGAGTTTTGCTAAAAAACAAACAAAATAAAACAAAAAAATGCTTTAGGGGGAAAAATTGACATATAAGGCACCCCACCATTAAAAATTGTGCAAACCACAGACAAAAAGGAAAGAGAATGATAAAGAGAAGCATTGCCTGCCCCAGAAATAGGTGGGGGTGAGAAGGGAAATGGGGAAATTGGTGGTGGGAATGGGACACTGGTGAAGTGGTGGAGAGGGTATATTCTATGACTGGAGCCCAATAATGTACGATTTTGAATCAATAAATAATTCAAAGAAAGCAATTTATTTTCAAAATGTGCTTTAAATTTGACAGTATAGGGGTACTCACTTTAGGTAAAAGAACTGCATTTTAAAATTTACTTTCCAAAGCTATTTAAAAAATAAAGTGGAGCAAAATTCTGGTAATTAGTCTTTATATAAGGCAAATATTTGCTCTAACACTTTAGTCTTTTGTGGCTAACTTGGTTGTACCAAAATTAAAGCTTAAGCACTAGTAAATCTTTTGTTAATATTCAATTTCATATTTTAATGTCTTATTTGACAGGTGCAGTTGAGTTACTGGCAAGCATCTAATTTATGTCAAATCTAATATTTTCCTAGAGCAGAAATTTTCCTCTCTTGTCTAAATCCCGAGAAAAAAATTTTGTCTTCTTTTTTTCAGAAGGTAACTTGTGAAAGAGAAGTTGAAAAACATGTTAAAATTGTAAGAATCATAGTGCTTCTCTTTAAAATTGCTTGAGGGTAGAAAGTAGTACAGCAGGTAGTGTGCTTGCTCTGCATGTGGCAGACCTAGGTTTAATCCTCAGAATCCTATATCTGTGGGTCAGAGAGATAGCATGGAAGTAAGACGTTTGCCTTGTATGCAGAAGGACGGTGGTTCGAGTCCTGGCATACCATATGGTCCCGGAGACTGCTAGGAGTGATTTCTGAGAGTAGATCCAGGAGTAACCCCTGAGCACTGCCGGTTGTGACCCAAAAAAATAAAAATAAAGAATCCTATATATGCTCTCCTGAGTACTTCTAGGAGTGATCCCTGAACACAGAGCCAGGGGAAAGTTCGAGTAATGCCATTTATGGCCTCTAAATAGACACACAAAAACTGTTTAAAATAATATTCTGAAATACTTAGAAATTTTGTAAATATTTTTAAAAATGGATGACTATTGACTAACCATTACATTTTAAAGAAAAAGTTCAAATGTTACATTTTAACCAAAAGAAATTATTTATAAGGTGAATAAAATGGAATAGAATTTTTTTCTGGATTTATGTTTTGTTTTGGAGCTACATCTAAGGGTACTCAGGACTTAATCCTAGCAAGGTATAACTGAATTAGAGTCTCCCATTACTAATTATTATTGCTTTTCCTTTAATAAAGATAGATAATTAGAAGTGAAGTTGCCATACATGTACATATTTTAAGGAATAAATCTACATCAGATATATATATATATAATATATATATTTGTTTGATTCCAAAGCTCGTATTATTCTCTCACAATGAAAATGATACCAACTCAATAGTAAAATACCATTCACTCTTTTTTTCTATTGATTAATGAATCAGAATTATATTTCTTTTATTTAGATAGACATACTCACTATAAGTGATTTCTTCTTGACCATGAAAAGTCTTCAGATACTGTAGGATCATTTAACATTTACACACTGTTAAGAACCCTACATGGCCTTTTGCCTAATTTAACTGAAATAGTATTACTTATAACATTAATTATACAACTGTTAGGCATCTCTTATCATTCTAAAGAATTCTTTCTTTGGAAGCTTCTTATACAGTTCATATTCTATCTGCTTTTTGAGGTGAACTATTACCAGTTTTTTATAATGGTGTTCAAGTGACCAAAACTTGACTTCAGGGTCAGCTTTCATAGCCATTATGGCTGAGGATATGGTGGGATAGATAGTTTGACGATCCCATAGGAGGCACTGCAAAATATTGAGCTACCACTGTTTTCTCTATCAGTACTTAGGAATTTGTCCCTCAGCAAATAGCACCTATTTATATCTAAATAGACAAACCCATGGTAATATATTAATATTATTTTTATTTTATTTGACATACTTTATAGCTCTAGAGATTTTTGGATAGCATTAGGAAATGTTCCTTTTAGCAAGAAAACCTTGTAGAGGTACAAGGGAAAATTTGTTTTTAAGTCTTTAGAACTCACTTGAATCTAACAGGATTCTAAGACCAAAAATGTATTTGGTCAATTAGGGACTGGCTCTGCTACCTTTTTAAAGCCATCAAAATATTTCTAATGCGTAGTTAATTAACAAGTCTTCCAAATAGGATCGATGTTTTGCTTTTATCCTCATTAGCTTAAACTAAGGTTGTTTCCTAACTAAATATGACTTCAAATCAATTTATTGTATAAATGTCTTTGAAACATCATAATGTACAATTCACCCATATCTGTGTTAAGTGGACTAACCCATCCCAGAGAATGAGGCTATCCTGTAGCTACTTTAAGATGCAGGAGTCCAACCTTATATTTTAGTCAATGGTTGAATCTCACTAATGTGTTTCAAAAATTCAACAATGGGAACAGGAGACAAAGTGGTAATGTGGCATATAAGGTGCTTGCATGCAGCCAAACTGGGATTGATCTCTGACACTCAATATGGTCCGTAGAGCCTGCCAGGTCCTGAGTGAGGAATGAGACCTGAGCATCACTGTGTTTACCCAAAACAAAATAATTTTAAAAAGCTCAAGGGAAAAAGGCCAATATTTCATAAGAATATTTCAATTTTATTTATATTTCTGGCTTATTTTAGTGTAATTAAGGATTAACTTTGACCAAATTAGTTAATATTAGTTAATAAATTCATTCTAATCATGCATTTATTACTCGTAGAAGAGAGACAAAAACTGTAGTAGTATCCAATAACCTAAGCAGCTAAGAGTTTCTTGGAATGAGCTAACTAATCCTTGTTGAGACCTTTGGTTATGCTAACTTGAATGAAACATGCACTGTTGTTACTTTATATAATCTCAGTGCAGCTAACATGATTCTAAGATCCCTCCAGGACTGTGATTTGATTCATGGGTGTTGCTGAGAGTCAAGTTCACACCCCAAGTTCTTTAAAAGATATTCTTTCTCTTAGACTTGCAGACTTAGTGCTATTGAGATTCTGGGACTATATAGAGAATGTATATTCCAACATCATCATTATGAATATGGAAAATATGCATAGCATTATAATGTCCCTTAGGTGATTCTAATGAAGACCAGAGTTGATAATCACCTTTTGACATCCATTTCTTAACTCAAAAACATTCTTTCAGAAGTATATAAGCACATATATGTTCATTGTAGCGCTTAGTACAATAGGCAAGATATAGAGACTACCCAAATACCCAGCTACAGACAAATGGATTAAGAACTTGTGCTACATATTCCATGCAGCCTTAAGAAATAATCAAATCTATTTATAACAATTGATTGTAACAATATAGATGGAACTGGAGGAGATCATGCTAAATGAAGTAAGTCAGAAGATGAGAGATAGATTCACAATAATATCTCATGTGTAGGATTTAAAGATAGATAGTAAAATAGAGCAAAGGTCCAAACAAATTGGAAGGTCCAAACAAGTTTGGATCAACAAGAATTGATCCAAACAAGTTGGAAGGAGGTCTGTGATGTAGAGACCTTGGGGTTATTGGACAGGGTGGGGGTGTACATTGGTGATAGATGTAGTATTAGAATTACATAAATGAGAAATCATTACTATTAGTATTTTAAACCAAAATATATCAAGTAAAATTAAATTGAAGAACATTTGCTTACCCTAAATGTACTCATTGAAAAATGAGATATCATTTATAGTATATTTCATCGTAAAAGTCAAAACCTAGATCTACAGATTATGGCGGTGACCAGGTTAAAATTCACACTAAAATCTGGGTCTTCCAGCATATATCCAGTTATGTAAAATGCTGGAGAAAATTAATTTAGGAATAATTATCTTGTAATTTTTATGATATTATTTCACAATAAAAACATACTTTTTACCTAAAACATACTTTTTACCTGGTGTTTATTTGAAGATGGGATGAGTAAATTAATATTCACAATTTGACATCTCAAACGCATGTGGCATATGCTTTAATATTGATCATGATCCTGGCCCTCAACCCTAGGCATTTATAGATGAAAAATACTCCTTGAATTGGGTATAGCAAACATTTGAAATAACTAATTTATATAAACATGATGTTCTGTTTTTAAGTAAATAAGTGATTATTGTTATGTTTATTAATTTGGCTTTATTTTTGTTCTGCACTCAGGAAGTTCAATTTCAAATATTTCCCTTTGCTGATCAATCCTATTTTTCCTGACGGCCTTGCTGCTCTGTTTCCCCATGTCTGTTTCTCCTTTACTCTTGTATGTCTTTGCAGTCTTTCATAAAACTCAGGGTAGTATCTGCCCCTGCCCTGAAACCAGAACAACTCTCCCCTGTTCCTTCTCACTAAGTTCAAATAACACTTTGGCTGATGTTTAAGTCCTGAAATAGTTTCCTCTGGTTTCCTAACTAGAGAAATCGGGAATGGGGTAAATGACTCTGTACCCCAAAGGGTTTCTTTAGAAAAACATCAGCTGAGGCTTTAGGGTTAAGGAAATAGTACTTTTCCCAGGTGTTAAACAGACTTTTTCTCATAAGAGTTGATGTTCTTTTTTCTCTTGCCATAGCCTTCAAAATACTGTGACAATTTTCTCTCTGGCCTTGGAGTTTTCTTAGTTATTAATTCCAAAATTATAAATTTCTTGATCACCTGTTGTGGCAAGAATATAACTTATTTTGCATCTGTCTCCTTTCCTCTCTAGGGACACCATATGTCCATTTCTGGCTTCTACCTTCTTTTAGACATACACACAAAGTGAAAAGGTTTGGCTTTATACAGCAAGAATCTTTTAAGTTAGAATAGTAGACTGCAATCTCAGTCATTTCTCCTTACTCAAATATCTCCCATACTTGACATGTTTCATTTAGTCTAACCATTTATGCAATACTGGTTTTAATTAGCACCCTTTTGTCTTATCAAAATATGTATAGTTCAGAACTACCTGGCCTGGTTTAGTGTTGAAACTATAAACATAAATTGTTCTATTTGAAAGTTATGTATATACTATATTGTTCTGTAAACCAATTGCATTGTAGTTATTCTCTATCCAAATAAAGAAGTGTAGTTCTGTAAAATTATATATAGAGAGTAAGAGTAGGAGAGAGAGATCACGAAGTATCAAATGTGGATGCTTAAAACCAAGTTTGAACTTGGAGATGTGATTCAGTGGTACAGCTTCCATCTTATATGTCTGAGGTCTTGAGTTTCATTTCCAGAATAATATATGCAAACAAATAAAAAGAAAATAAATATAAATATCATATAAACATAAAGAGAAAAGTAGTTAATAGAATCTGTGAGTTGATATGCATTTACAGGTTCTAACTACTACGATTAATAATATTTGAGGATCTAATGCAGTGATTTCCAAGTGGGGTGTACTGCCTGCTACCAAAAGGAATGAGACATGGAGGCTTGTAGTAGCCTTGGTGCAATTAAAAACATGCTTTCTATTTGTTTCAAGAAGGGAGATTTCAAGAAAGGAACAGAGCAAAATTTTAGTTACTACTACAGAGAAATAATGTTCTTCATAATTTTAATATTACTTAAAATGTAATCAATATGGTTTGAGTAAAAATTGAAGAATGTTAAGCTTTAAAACATTTTTTATCATACAGACAATAAAACCATAATGTGAATAGAAGGACATCTATTCTGCACAAGTAGTTTCACAGAGCTAATTTAATCATGCTCTGTGATCTATTTGTAGCTTTCTCTCATAGGTGAGAAAATGGGACTTAGAAAAGCATGATGATCCCACCTACACAAACATTTGGGTAGTTGGCAAATCCAGGGCCAGAACAGATGTGCACTGTTTTATTTCTAATCATCTTCCCACCAGGCCACGAAGGGCTGTGTTCAGCTTTGTGCTGTGGTATTTTAAGATTCTACAACTAATAAATTTATTGGTTAATTCCATGCCTGGGTGAATACTGTCTTAATTTTAGCTACAACAAGAAACATTTCATTTATTTTTGGGGTAGTGGCAGGGAGGGATTACCAGAATCTCTCAAATTTCAAGAGAAATATTAGAACTTTTTTTGTTGAAAATCCAGATATAGTAAAGCAAGAAGTCACACTACACGAGCATCATAAATACTATTCTATGTTTTGCATTCTAATGCTTACAAATTAGCCATTTCAAAGCATAACATAAAATGTACATGTGATTGGTAAGTTAGCCTGGAAAAATAATGATTTTTTTCATTTGTATTAAGATACATATGTATAATCTGTTACTAGAATTGACTTTTAAAGAACATCTTTTTATTTGGATAATATATCTTATTCACTAAATAAATAAGCTCATTTGTAGATTATATATATATATATCAAAAGTCAAAATTTGAGACCCAGACTAAATGACCCTTCATGCCACTCAGTGATAAGCCCCTTATCAACCCCTCTGTCAAGGCCCTGCCCGCTTTATAAAGCCACAGATCCCTATTGGCTGCTCTCTGTGAGAGTAGCTGCTGGTGGAGACACATGGTTTGCTCTTTGCTAGAACTTCAGGGTATCACCCTGAATTTGTATGACTATTATCTGTCTGCTTTCAGCCTCCTTCCCAGGTCAAGTTATCACACCTCTGCATAATGCTTGCTGACCCAAATGTCCTTGCTTTGCTATCAGTGGATTGATTGCCCTCACCTCACTATCTCTTGTGCAAAGCAGCACTGATAGAAAAGGGAATGAAAGAACCTCCCAGCACTGGAAAATGCCTTGCAGGGCTGGCAGGTTGCCAGGCAGCTGGGTAGCCTCTGGCTCAGGCTCTTCCACAGTACCAACTTCAAGGTGTGAAACGCTCTCACCTCCCACTCCATGTCTATTGGCAAGTGTATGTACAGGTGGTTTCTGACAAAGGCTTATATTCTCCTGGAAACATGGGCTTTGGTTGTCCGTGGCAGACAGTAGATCCAACACCTCAAATCTCTGCTTAATGCTTAAAGCTCTGAAAAGCATGCTGCTGTTCAGGGATTCCATTGAAGCCTCTCCACATATCTGTTGATAATACCGTAAAAGCACACAAACTGCTCTCCATAGCTTGACCAGAGCTCAGCAGAAGAGAAGCATGGGGAAATCTGGTGTTCCTTTAGGCAGTGGCAAACCATCTGCCCTCTATTTGTGTCCAGAAAGTCCATGCAAGTGGTCTACAGAGCACTAGCCATGTGTTAATAAACAGCTATTGAAGATGAAAGCGTTCCACTCGGCCTCTAACAACTCCCAGGCCCAGACTTTATGGGAATAAGTTGTATAGGCAAGTCATACTCCCTAACCACCAGCACTCAAGCTCAGTGATATTCAGTAGGGAATTTGAGAAATGACCAAACATAAAGTTGCTTTTTAATATCCATCCTGTTCATGCCAAGCTGTTGTGCTCGGTATCTCCACTTAAATAATTACAGGCTCAACTGGGCTTGCTTCATTCAGATTCATATTAGTGAGATCTGCTTGCCTGACTTCTGTGTACACCTATTTGTAGGGATTTTATTTATCATGCCAAGTACCCAATTTTCCTCACATTCTCCTCAAAGAGAAGTAAAGTGGCTGTTGGCCTCTTTTCATTGGCATAGCCTGGTTCAGAGATACATAAAATGCTCACACCAGGCCACTCTAGGCTGCTCCATGCAGCCTATTAGGTCTATTTATCCTGCAGCCTGCAGGCAATCTTTCTGACTTTTTTGAAGCACACACATTGAACCCTCATCTTTACATGATGCTCTAATGGGGTTGGAATGGACGTCTGGCAGATAGTAGTGGCATCTGTCATCTCTACTTCCCCATGTCTCCAGCTCAGTTCCAGGCCCAGGTGCTTCCTCTAATACTGGCAGGGCTACTGTGTTCTTTGTACAGCACTTGGTGGATTAAACTCACTGGCTCCCAGACTATGAGTCTGTATCTATGAGCCAAACTAAGAAACCCAGTAGCATGAAAACATTTATAATATTAGCAAAGCACTTCAACTTCAAGGGGCTTATGTCTTTCCTTTCCATACCACTCATTATTATGATGATAATATTATTATTATTATTGGCAATATTACTCAAGAAGAGTTACAGTCTTGAAAAAACCTCACCTGTGTTCTTTGAATCTTCACTCCTTAATTTAATTTTGAAAATGTGTTTATTTGCTTTGGATTGGCCATTACCCTAGGGCTGGAATCGTCTCCTTAAACTTTCATCCATCCTATATACTAAGAATAGATTATTTACCTCAGGTGTATTTCTCATCTTGTCATGCCAATCTGATTCTAATCTTGCAAATGAACACACACACCCTTCAACAATTTGTCATGATCTATTGTGTGATTTTAAATACAGTAATGCCGGTTAAAAATTTGTCCCTGAGCTGGCAGTTGTCAAATTTTTCTACATCAATGTGGTCATTTCACACAATAAGATGCAGGGTCTTGTTGTTTCTTTGTTTCCGAAGAATCTTCTTCCTTAGATGTACTGAGCGTTTTTCTATTCCTTTACTTTGGGGCTTCCATTGATTTTTCTTGCTCTTTTTTTTTTCTTGCTCTTTTTTTGCTCTTTCTGGAATGTTTCCTCTTTTTCTTCATCTAATTATTTCTGAATCCACTGGGTTCTATTTAAATTGTTCTACTCTGTGGTTTCATAATGCCTAGGCACCTGATTAGAATTCATTCTGCTGTGGTTACTTATTTAAAATAGTATTTGTTAGTGTTAGGGCCCGGAGCAATAGGAGAGATGGCAAAAATGGCGGAATCCAGAAGTCCAGTAAACATTTTCTCCAGCAATCCAACAGGGCCCATCCAGTAGGAGCAGTCCAACAGGGGCAGTGGCAGCAGTCTACTCAGCCTCCACCCCTAGCACTGCAGCCTAGGGCTTTATATGCCATCAAGCCAACTGTCATCTTGCAGCAGTTACAAGGGGTGGGCTTCTGACAATTGATATTTTTAAGCTTAAAAGGACAGTTATACTCTTAATCTTAAAGAGCTCATCTGATGATGAGTTAATCTATAAGCACAGAGCTGTCAAGAAGTCAATGGTCTTCTGCAGGTCTAGAGAGCCAGGTCCTCCATCCAAGAATCTGGCTGAAGATGCCAATTGAAGTAGGTGCTTGACTGGTTGCAAGCAGCAGTCTCTTACTCCCAATAGCGGGGTTAGGCACTCCATTGCTAATGGGCCAGAAAAGAAAAGGAAACTTTGTTTAAGAACAGAAAAATAAGAACTTGTTATAAGAAGCATTCTTACAACTTTACTGGAAGCAACCAAAACAAATATGATCAGAAAATAGCCTAAAAGAGAGAATATTTGAAACATCAAGGAAACAGAACAAAACTGTTATTGTAAAGGTGACCTAAGTGCAAGGGGTTGTTAAAACTTACGGTTGCATTGGTGAAGAGGGGGGTGTTCTATTTTTATAGCTGAAACCCAACTACAAACAAGTTTGTAATCATGCTGCTTAAATAAAGATATTATATAAAACAACAACAACAAACTCTTGCTAAACTCATAGTTATCTTCCTTCAAGGATTCATTAGATTCTGAAATTAGATACTGAAAGCTTATTCGTAGAAACTTTAATGTCAATGGCAGTTACTATTGTGAATATCTCCATATCTCTGTATTATTTCAGTTGATCTGAACTCAGTCTTGGAAGTCAAATTGGGTTCAAGTGTTTAATTCTGACCCTGTAACAATGTTTACTTTAGGAGAGGACACAGCAATTATGGTGTATAGATTGGTAAATTCTTTCAGAATAAAATATGGCAATATTAATAGACTGATGTGATCCGATAGATTGGTTGTAAATCTCATTTAAAAATTTTTTTCTGAAAGTGATACTCAAAGGATCATGTAAAGATATCCTCAAAGAGATGTTACCAGAGTAATCTTTATAATAATGATAGATGGGCAGGATCTAATTGTTTATCAGTAGGAAAAGAGTCAATGATATTACAAACCTTCCACACAATAAATTATTGTGTGGTTCTTAAATAAGATTACATGCATGTGTGTGTATCTGTCTGTATGATATCTTAAAAAATCTTTTTGGCACATTGTTAGGAAAAAACAGCTTGTAAAACAGCATGTATATTTTGATCCTATTTGTATGCAAATCATATACATATATGTTCATACATATATATACATATATTATGGACCAAGCCTTGGAAGAGTGTCCATCAAATCTTTGACAGTAACTGACTCTTAGTTGTTATAATTTGGGGACTTTTTTTCTATATTTTTAAATTTTCTAAAAACTGTAACAAAACAGTAAAAAATACTTTAAAGTTAGTAGAAATGTATTTATAATTGCAAGCACTTTTAGAACTTGAACTAAATTGACTTATTTAGTAATATGTGTATGAATTTACATATATTACATCAATAAATAATAAGCACATGACAGTTAAAAAAGTCACAGAATGTGTCTGTGCCATACTACCTTAAGAGAACAGTGAGTTAAAAATAATTGAATTTTGGCCTGGAGTCTCCAACTTCATAAAAATCAATCTTTTTTTTACTTTTTAAGCAGAATTCTGCCCTAAGAAAGATGCTCCAACAGTCTGATGGATAGTCAACCCAAATTTTGGCAGTACTTACCAACTGTATTGAATTTGTTCAATTATAGTTAAAGATCCCTCCACAGAAACACACGTGGATAAGTTAGTAATTGTTTTCATTTAGAACTGACTATTTAGATGATATAAAACTTGTTATATTACTCCCTTTGAGTTATTAATTTCGCAACTCTGTATATTCTGGAGAGGGGTTCTCTTCAACACAATATGCATTATGTAGCTGTATCTATGTATGACCCTCAAGGTGCCCTTGCTGACATTCCACATCACAAATTGTCTTTCATGCCCAAGACTTATTGAGACCACAGCACTTCTGACTTCTTCATCTCTATTTGTAAGATTGAAAAGAGTAATGGATTAAGTCTCTTTAAATATCTCCTGCTTATCATACAGTGCCACGGCATACATAAACTTTTAGGGAGCTCAGCCTACCAGATGTATTCTCAGATTTTCCTGGTGGGGAGAACTAAAATAACCCCCACGGGGTTTCTCAAAAGGCCTGCTGTGGACGCCTTTTTCTCCTGCGTGAATGGTTGAGGAATTTCCAAAGACTGCTTGGCATTACACTTCCGGTCAGTATTTGGCTATCTCTCCTTTGTAAATCTCAGGCAAAATTGTGGTCTCTATCAAATAATTAGGCTCAGAAATTCCAGCACCAAAGGTTACTAAGAGAAACCCTTTTCTGGATAATATTTAGCCCTAAAATCAAAGACAATGTTTTTTCTCTTTTTCAAATATGTCCTTGCAGCTACAGTTTCTGGTATCAAGGCGAGGCCAGAAAGCAGACCCTGGGCTATTGACTCTCCTTTGGACTTAACCTCTAAAACAATAGAGTCCAGCCCAGTGAAAATCAAGTGCCTAGATATTTCCTATTTCCTCCTAATCCTGATTTTGCATTTGAAGTAAGCTTGCTAAGAGCTGCCTTGAGTTGTAACCATCTCCTTTGTAACTTAGAATTTTTACAGTCACACCCACAGTTTAGGTATTGTTACTATTTTACTTTGCTTTGTGATTATAATTATTCTTCTTTATACCAATAACTAGTTTTACCTTTATAAATCTCCCTGCTCAAAAAATAAAACTTGTTGCGCTCCTGCCAGATGTGTTAACCCCACATACTCTGTGTGGTTTCATTATTTCATATTTCATATTTGACCACTCGTGGTACCTGTTTTTCCTCTCGTGAAGGATTTTCGAACCCACTAGAAGATACTGAGACGCAAGACGTCTGCAGCAATACATACACATACACAGACAGTCAAAATAACCCCACACACAAATTCAATGAATAGACCATTGAATTGATCATTTGTTTACCAATAAGCTCTCCAATTTTTAAAATAACTTGTCTTTTGGGAACTAGGCAGACCAAATAATTATGCATACATGCATAAACATCTTGCACCATGGTATCTCCTTAAGCTATTATCTGGAGCAATCAGAGATTTCCCTAAAAACTGGGAGGAAAGGACCTTATATTTCTTAAAATAACAAATTAATATTTTTAAAAATTCTTTCTCATATTCTTATAATTAAAATAAGGAGGATCCAAGGAATCATGTTTAGGTTACATAGAGAAAACCCTTAGTGAATATTCATGATTATATGATCCTACAAGTATCTCCAGCTTTGATTTTATATGATGGAGCATCATTGGGGTAGTCCAAGTACTTATGGCAATATGGCAAGCACATCTATCATCCAACACTGAAATTCAACTACAGAATAGCTTGGTTGGCAGAAGGTTTTCTAGTCTTCTGGGTTGTGTTTTCTAGACAGAAAGGAAAAATAAGAAAAAAGAAAAAGGGGGAGAAAGAAGAATAGGAGGAGAACAATAAGAAAGAAAATAATAAGGAGAAGTGAAAGGAGAAGGAGGAGAAAAGAAGGAGGAGAAGAGGGATTAAGAACCAGGAGGAAAGGTGGTTAGAAATAAAGGATGCATTTAAAAAAATATTTTCTTTCTTTCTTTCTTTTTTTTTTTGTTTTTGGTACACAACCAGTGGTGCTCAGGGGTTACTCCTGGATATGTGCTCAGAAATCACTCCTGGCTTGACAGACCATATCCGTCCTGGAACAGCCATGTGAAAGGCAAACGCCATATTGCTGTGCTATTGCTCCAGCCCCAATATTTTTCTAAATTAAAGAAGACTTACATTTTCATACATAAAACTCTAAAGCCAAAAGTGCCTTTGTTAGAATACTGAAAGTAGTAAGATCAAAAAGGAAATTACATACAAAGAAGTACCCTTAAGATTTACAACAGATTTATCTCAAGCTACCCTCAAATCCCAAAGTCAGTGGTGGGACAGACAGACTTCCATTCCTGTTTGAAGGAATGATACACAGCTTCATAGATAAATAACAACTCAGAAAATTTGCAGACTCAAAACCAACCTTAAAAGGAAAGCTGAAGGGTCTACTTTAAAGAAATAAAGACCCAAAAGAACACATAAAATTCCTATCAGCAGTTGAGACTTATCCCATTACAATAATTTTTCTCAATGTCAGTGGGATAAATGCCCCAGTTAAGAGACACAGAGTAGCAAAATGGGTTAGAAAACTAAATCCAACATTTTTCTGCCTGTAAGAAACACATCTGAATAGTCAGAACAAACAAACTCAAATTCAAAGGTTGGAGGACAGTCATTCAAGCAAACAACTCCCCCAAAAAGGCTTGGATGTCCATACTAATATCAGACAACACAGAGTTTAAACTTAAAAAAGTTATGAGAGAGGGGCCGGAGTGGTGACACTAAACGTAAGGTGTCTGACTTGCTCACTCTAGTCTAGGACGAACAGCGGTTTGATCTCCCAGCATCCTATATGGTCCCCTAGCCAGGAGTGATTTCTGAGTGCATAGCCAAGAGTAATCCCTGAGCATCACAGGGTGTGGTCCAAAGAGCAAAAAGAAAAAAAAGTTTCGAGACAGAGAGTGTAGATTCTTTTTACTCTCTTCTCAAACCATAAGGCACAGAACATAGAGGTGAATTACAAATATACATGGTAACTTTAAAACCTGAAAATTAAATAGCTCACTACTGAACTCCTAGTGGGTCAGAGACAAAATCAAAATGAAATCAAAAGATTGTAGGAAACAAATAAAAATGAAAACATAAATTATTAGAATATGTGGGACATACCAAAAGTGATATTAAGAGAAAATTAATAACTTTACAATCATTCATCAGAAAGGAAGTAAAGGCTTGCATAAAAACTTAATGAAATAGCTTAAGCAATATGAAAATAAGCAGCAAAATGATCTCAAAGTAGGTAGGCAGAAGAAAATAATAAAAATTAGAAAATATTTTAATTAATTTGGGGCCAGAGATATAACATAGTGGTAGGGCATTTGTCTTGCAGGCAGCCAATCCAGGACAGATAGTGAATCGAATCCCAGCATCCCATATGGTCCCCTGTGCCTATAATTTCATTTTCAAACCTTTAAAGAGGATGTGCTGCTAATACTCTTCCAGCTCTTTCAAAAAACTGAAGAAACATAAACACGCCCAAATAAAGTCTATAAACTACAATAACCCATACCAAAAGTAACCAAAGACACAATCAAAAAAGTGAATTAGAGACCCGTATCCTTGAAAAACAAGAATGCAAAGATCCTCAACAAAATACTAGCAAATAGAAGCCAACCACTCATCAAGAAGCATATACACCATGACAAAGAAGGGTTCACTACAGTTATGCACGGATGGTTGGATGGTTTAATACATACAAGTCAAACGATATAATATACCATAAAAATAAAAGAAAAAACAAAAACCATATGATCATATCAATATATTAAGAGAAAGCATTTCACAGGCCCTAGCATAAATTCATGACCAAAACTCTCAATAGCATAAAAATTGAAAGAACATTCCTCAATATTGTCAAAACCATTTATCACAAACCCATTTCAAGCATTATACTCAATGGGGATAAACTAAAAGCCTTTCCACTAAGATCTGGCACAAGGTAATTTGCTTTTTCTCACCACTTCTATTCAATATACTACTGGGAGTAATTGATGTAGCAATTAGGTAAGAAAAAGACATCTAGGGCATCAACACAGGAAAAAACAGAAGCTCCTGTTGTTTGTAGATGATATATTACTGTATATAAAATTATAAAGCATCCACAAAAAACTTCTAGAAACAGTATAATAAAATAATAGGCACAAATTTAATATGCAAAAGTTCATAGCTTAGCTATACACAAATAATAAAAAAAACATTTAAAAAATCATTCAAAATTGTGCTTCAGAAAAACAAGAATCATGAAATCAGCTTAACTACAGAGATGAAAGAGCTATATAAAGAAAACTACAAAACTCTACTTCAAAAAATAAAAAAACACATGATAAAGTGGAAATTTATACCCTGCTCATAGATCAGGAGGATTAACAACACTAAAAAGTCAAAGCACTGTACAGATTTAATAAAAAATTTCCACTTTATAAAAATTCCTATGACATTTTTCACAAAAGTGGACCAGACACTCCTGAAATTTGAATGGAGAAATAAATTTCCATAAATAGCTAAAGCAAACCTTGGCAAAAAAAAAAAATGGGAGAAGTCATCTTTTCAAACTTTAGACTCCAAACTTTAGACTATCTACTTTACAGCAGTAGTCATCAAAACCATATAGTATTGGAATACAGTTAGATCAGTGGAATAAACTTGAATATCAAGAGATGGACCCCCAGGTTTATGAACAATTAATTTTCAATAGTTGTACATGAACTACAGAGTGGTGCAAAGAAAGCCTCTTCAACAAATGGTGCTAAAGATACCGGTCAACTGCATGCAAAAAATAATAAACACAGATATTTTAACACCATGCACAATGTTCAAATTAAATGGACTAAAAACCTTGATATGAGACCTGAAACCATGAGGTACATAGAGGAAAACATAGACAGAATACTCCATGACACTGAAGTTCATGGCAACTTCATATCTCTGGGCAAGAAAGTGAAGCAAAGATAAACAAATGGGACTACATTAAATTGAGAAGCTTTTGCATTTCAAAGGAAGCAGTGACTAGGACACAAAGACAACCCATGGAATGGGAGAAGGTCTTTCCCCAATATCCATCAATAAAGAGTTAATATTGGGGCCGGTGTGGTGGCGGTAGAGGTAAGGTGTCTTGCAAGTTCTAGCCTTGTGAGAGCTAGCCTAGGACGGACCGCGGTTTGATCCCCTGGCATCCTATGTGGTCCCCCCAAGCCAGGAGCGACTTCTGAGTGCATAGCCAGAAGTAACCCCTGAGTGTCACCGGATGTGGCCCAAAAACCAATAAATAAATAAATAAATAAATAAATAAAATGAAGAGTTAATATCTAACATATACATGACATCGATTAAATTTTATAAGAAAAAACACCTAACCCCATCCAAAAATGGGGAGAAGAATGAACAGACATTTCCTCAAAGAATAAATACAGTTGTACAAAAGGCACATGAAAAATATTTCACATCATTAATCATCAGAGAGATGCAAATCACACAATGAGTGATTATCCCAAACCACACAGACTCTCACATATCACACACACACACACACACACACACACACACACACACACACACACACATCAAATACAACTAGAGCTTGCTTGGGTGCAGGGGAAAGGAGACTCTCATTCCTTGCTGGCGGGAATGCAGATTGATTCAGCTTTTTTGGGGGGAAAAAGCATGGACATTCCTCAAAAAGCTAGAAATTGAGCTTCCATATGATCAACAACCACTCCTACGGAGCTTCCATATGACCCAGAGACCACTCCTAAGGATATAACCTAGGAATTCAAAAACATAACATAAAAATGCCTTCTATAGTCTTATTTTCATTGCAGCACTATTTACAATAGCCAGAATATGAAAACAAGTCCAGTTCCTCACTGTTGTATATCTACACAATGGAATACTATGCAGCCATTAAGAAAATGAAGTCATGACATTTTCTTACACAGTGATGGATTTAGATATTACTATACTGAGTAATATGAGTCAAAAGGAAAGGGATAGACATAAAATAATCTCACTTAGTTGTGGAATATAAGTAAAAGAAGAGATAATATACTAATAATATCCATAGACTAAAGAGATAAGGGTTAGGCAATCCAGACCAGGGTAGAAAGCTTTCCACAAAGATTGACGAGTATCAGTAAAGAAGGTTCTGTTATGACAAAGACAGTTGGAATTGATCACTCTGGACTAGAGCTCAGTGCTGAAAGGGAAGAAAGTGACATGCAAGGCACTCCTCCATTAACATTATTACAAATCACAGTGAGAAAAATGAGAGAGATAGAGAAAGAGATCAAAACAAACTGCCTGTCCTAGAGACAGGTTGGGGTGGGGAGTATGGGTCGGAGGAAGACAGGAGACATTAGTGACATTAGAAATATTTTAAGAGGGGTGCACTGAATGTGTATATTCTGTATATGGACCCAATGTTGAATAATTTTTTATGTCAGTTTTTTTTTGTGACGTCAGGGGTTACTCCTGGCTATGTGCTCAGAAATAGCTCCTGTCTCGGGGGACCATATGGAACACTGGTGATCAAAACAAGGTTGGCCGTGTGCAAGGCAAATGCTCTATCATTGTGCTCTTGCTCTGGCCCCAATGATGAAGAATCTTTCAATCACAGTGCTTAAATTGAAAATAACCTAAAGAATGGATGGTACCAGGGACAAACAGTCTCACGAACGTTGAGTGGAAATAAATACCCAACCCAAAGTCAATGACAATGGAATCAAGAGACCTAAACCCCAACAAGCTAAACACACAAGGGACCTGTTACGCCAGCAGTTCAGGGGGCGAAGATGGAGGTACAGGATATATGCTAAAAACAGGGGCAGAGGGTGGTCGACACGGGTGGTGGAAATTGCTTCAATTCACTGGCACTATGTATCTTAAACATAACTGTGAAACACTTGTAATTCACATTGACCTCAATAAAAACTATTAAAAAAGCTAATAAAATTGCTATTGTTTCTTATTCTTTGTTTTTTATGGTAACATTAATAATGGTTTTAAAATACCATAATTACAAAATGACTCAGAGTTTCATGCTTACAATGGTCCAGTACTAATTCCACCACTAATGCAAACTTCTTTCACCAATGTTCCCAAGTTCCTCCCACTTCCAGTCTGAAATTTGGCAGGCATATTTTTAAGTCTTGATTGTTGTAAATTGGTTCTCTTTCTTGCAATGTTATTGGTTATATGCTTTATACACACACACACACACACACTCACACACATTTAGAGAGAAATATGTCACATGTGTATAGTTATCGTATATGTATATATAATAAATATGTACCACATTGACATATTTACGCATGTGCCATACTTCTATATCACCCTAACCCTAACCCTAACCCCCCACCTTCTTAAATCTACCTCTTATTTTTTCCTTTGAAAGCCATGAGATCAGGACCATAGACCTTTGTAAGTGTATGTGTGAGTTCAATTGTGACTCTTGGTGAGCACTATCACAATGTGCACAAGCACCCCAACTTAGGGAGTATGGCTCCTAGTGAGTATTTCTGCAGGCAATGAAACCAACAGTATGGTCTTCAGTCAGCACCACAATAAGCCATGTATGTGATCCCCACTTATGTCAACAAAATAAACAGCAAAGAGGAGAAAGGGGAAAGAAAGAGGTTAACAATCACTTCAAAGCACTACAATGTATTTAATAGTCTGTTTTACTATGTGGGAACCAGGTGTGCCTTATTTGCCTACAGTAGCAGGAGGCAGAATACTAATGTCACCGTGAACACAATGTCAGATATCTTGCTCTACTGGAAGTATAAGAAGTTTCCTGCCACCTTTTCATGCTTAACTTTTAGAATTGTTTTTGAAGTGTTGTGCTAATTATTTCTCTTAGGAGCCCATTAAAATACATCTGTCTATTATTTCTAATTAATAAACTTCCTAAAAAGAATATACATAGAGGAATTCTTCAAATAATACTTCTTAATGACTTTATAGCCTTGGCATTGCAATTCAATATTCAAGGACATGAGAAGTTACATTATAAAATGTCACCCAAAATGTTAGTTTTATTTTGAATGTTATTGATGCACATGAACTTACTTCTAAGTTTTTTTTTTTAATTTTTATTGTGACCAAAGTGCATTACAAATCTTTCACTGCATCATTTATGGTACATAGTGACAATGAATGAGGGGCATTCCCACCACCACTGCTGAACTTACTTCTAAATTTTAAAATAACAATTAAGTAGTTATCACTACTGTTCCCAACATCATATTGGGAAGGTACTAAAAAAAAAAAAACACCTCAAAATTACAGTGAAATTACAGACTGAAAATTACAGTGACTAATAAGTTAATGCCAGAATTCATGTATACTTCCTCTTTTAAAAAAAATCAGAGATATTTGTAGTCTGAGGCACAGGCTCAATATAAGACACAAATAAGAATGAAAGTCTTAAGATAATGTTAAATATCTTCTTTGCTATTATTTCTTCATATGTAAAATAGTTTGATAGGCATAAAATTATATTAAATAAAATCCTATAACAATATTGGCCAAAGCAGTGTAAAACTATTGATCAATTTTTGCAATTTGATTTATAATTATATCACAAAGATGTGTGCATTAAAATGTAGCAGCAAATATTAAAGAACATATTTTTCATATTTATAATTACTTGTTATAACAGATTTATCAGCCTTCAAAATGTCAACTGAGCCTGACTGTTATAATTAATGAATTTTGAGAAATATTGCAGTTAACTTTCTTTCTTTTAAGTCACCCAAAATCTACTTATGAAAGTTAATGACATATTATGCACAAAGAACTCAAAATTTTCCAACCTCAGAATATTTTCAGATTCGTCTGACTATAATGCAATAATATGGTTACTTAAAAATGCAATTAAGCAGTCAAAACCAACAAAATTCTGACCACTTTAAAAGGAGGGAAAATTTCTCAAAATCCAATCTAAGGAAATATAAAATGGCAACTTTATGATTATTTTTCTTCTTGTTAGAGGTCATACCTGTCAGTTTATAGAGAAACCAATGTTAATGGCATATAGGGAAGTGCTTTAAACTTTGTACTATCTCCCCAGGAAATATTTTCTTTTTTAAAGAAGACAATTTTTACTCAAAGTATTTTCTATGTAAATAATATTTTAGTGAATGATTCCTGATTAATTAAAAAAAATAAAAGTTAAAACTAAAATATTAAAACAGATATCTCAACTTTCTAGTCTTCATTATGCTAATGTAAATAAAATAAATGTTTAACCTGCAAGGACCTAATCCAAAATATAGAAAATATGACAAGAAATTAGAAATAAAAATGGAGGAAAATTTTAAATCTATTTTAATTTAGAAAAGATGACTCATACATAACTAAATACAATGTTTGGGATACTCAAACAAAATTATCAAGAACAAAAATATCAGGAAAGTATTTCCACAAATACTTCACCCTGGAATATATCATAAATTCAGATCTCAAGAAATTTTAATAAAGTTCAACAAGATAGAATTTGAGAGAGGTATTTAAAATATTTAAAATATAAACTTAGTCTCCTGACTGGAGATAAAGTGGGTGTGAGGGAGTTGAGGCACTTGCTTTTATATGTGGCCAACCCCAGTTCAATTTCCAGCACTATATTTGGTTCCCTAAGCATGAACAGGAAAGAACTGTCAGGAATAAACTTTGATGATTATTAGTGTTTTCAAAAGATAAAATTAAAAAATAAAAAATACTAAAACTTATATAAAATAATGCTAGACAATAAAATATTATTCAAATTAATTCAGGAATATTGAGTAAAAGAAGCTTTGTTTTTCTAACCTATATTGATGCAGGAATGAATAAGAATTAAATTTAGATATTTTTTCATTTGGACAGAATGTATTACTTATAATTGTAGCAGATACTTATCGTTTAATTAAATTGAATGACAGATTTAAAAAAAAAGTAAAAATTTTAAAAATTACTTTAGACCAAGGAGTCATCTAAGGTGAGTGACTTTTTCAAGAACAGCTGCCTGACACAGAGTCCCAAATGGATCCCCATCTCCAGATCAATACTGATCTAGATTTCAAGAAGCTCTAGGGTGAGGGAGAATCCCTGAAATAGCTACTGGTGGGTGGATCCACAGACATACTCTTGATCCTGTAAAATATCATTACAGGACAGCAAAACTAGAGGGTGGAAAAATGGAGTAGAGGTAAATGAGAGACTCCAGAACAGCAATACAGAGCAGTCATCCATTAAGAATTTTCCCATTAAGAATTAAGAATATTTCTATGCCATTACACATCCTCAGCATCAGACATTTGCTTTAGGAAGCCTTGCTAGCACCAACATAAGACAGCAATAGCCTTTTTTTTCAACTGAGCCAAATCTTGCCAAAACCATGATTGAAATTTATTTTGAGAGCCACATTTTCTTTTTCTTTTTGTTTTTTTGTTTGTTTTTTTTTGTTTGTTTGTTTGTTTGTTTGTTTTTGGCAGTGCTCAGGGGTTACTCCTGGCTCTATGCTCAGAAATCGCTCCTGGCAGGCTCAGGAGACCATATAGGATGCCGGGATTCGAACCACCGACCTTCTGCATGAGAGGCAAATGCCTTACCTCCATGCTATCTCTCCGGCCTTGAGAGCCACATTTTTAAAACCGAAAATACATAGGATGGTCCACTGTTTTTAGTTTCAATAAGATTTTATTAAAAATATTCTGCATGCAAGTATCCACATAGGTCGGGAGGATACAAATAACACAACTAATAAAACAAAACTTTAGAATATTATTGATCAATAACATTAAATTCCATAAAATTTGCCTTCCAATGTAGAGAAAATTACATCCTGACAATGACTGACAAAGTCACAAATACTATTGTGAACATTGGCCTTGCATTTCCTTGGATAGTTTGAGTAAGTCAGGTTTGTATGTTGTTGTTTTTAATTTTAGGCATGATTCCAGGTTCTCATCAATGAGACGATTTCTCAATTTACTCTTGATAAGATTCATGCTTGAAAATGATTGTTCACATAAATATGTAGACCTGAACAAGGAAAGAAGAGCAAATGCTTGCTTTTTTAGTTGATTATATGAGTCAGGAATACTATTCCAGGTGTTAAAAATCAACATATCTTCCTTCTCCAGGTCTTTCAAAGCAGACCACTTGTGCTGTGAAATAAGTTCACATTTGTGTTTCTCCAATCTTTCTAAATTAGCACAAAGACGTTCAAATTTTGAGCTCCACAGTTTTTTGTTTTTTAAATCCAGAAGTTGCATTTCAAAGTTGCCAATGTCAATATTAAAGGGAGAAAAATTTAATTCAGTTACAGTGGCATCCAGAGGTTTTTTAACAAAGGCCGTCACTTTGCTGTTTCTGAAATCCTGAAACCTCTTGAGAAAAGCTTCCCTCATATTTAAAAATGCTGTTTTAAAATAGGTAATGTCAATATCAGAATTATTTTCTTGGCGATGTTTCAACAGGCTTAGAAAGTGAATCAAAGTTTCTCTGTCAAAATATTGAGTAAAAACATATAATTTGTTTTCAAACGAAATAACTTCTTCTAACATTGAAAATACTGTGTTTCATTTCCCCTGTAGTTTATGATTAAGCTGATTTAGATGTGAAGTAACATCCACCATAAAATACAGTTTTTGAATCCACTGATCGTTTGTTAATTCTGGATAGTGAACACACTTCTCGAGGAAAAATGCTTTTATTTCTGATAATAAGTAAGCAAAACGTTTCAGAACGTTTCCTCTTGATAACCAAAATGTGCTGAAAATTTGAAACCCTACAATATGGAGATGAAACAGGTAAAAGAGAAAAACCTTTTAACAATCTTTAAAAGCAAGAACAGTGTTCCAGAGAAAAGTAGTGATTTCACTGAAAGGAAAAAAAATCTATTGACACTTTAGTATGTGCTGCAAGAAACCAAACTTACACTATTTTCTGATGAGGGACAGGAATCTACATACAGATTACTAGGAAAAAACACTTTATTTTACAGGAGTATAGAACTTTTATTTTTTTCACTGATTCAAGAAACTGCATTATAATATCAGATATGTTTCATGTGTGATTCATGATGAATCAATGTATGGAGATTATGGATATTTCACTTTTACGTTCAGCTTTCTACTAAGGTCTCAGTTGTGCTTTTTCAAAATAATACTTTTATTTAAGCACCATGATTACAAACATATTTGTAGTTGGGTTTCAGTTATAAAAAAGAACATCCCCTTTCCTGCCATCAATGCCCCCAACCCCTTCTTCCCAAACCCCCTGCCTGTTTTTGAGATAGGCATTCTACTTCTCTCACTTCAGTTGTGTTTTTAATGGATAGGAGAGTAAATAAATGTTGTTATCTCTGAAAAAATACATACAAAAACAAAAATGGCACTTTCTTAAAGGTATATGATATATCATAAAGGAATTATGATAGAGTGCCTGAAACATTTTAAAAATAATTTTTATTTAAGCATATTTGTTACAAAATTATTCATACTTGAGTTTCAATCATAGAATGTACACCACCCTTCACCAGTGCACTTTCCCCACCACCAATGTCCCTTGTTTCCTTCCCCTTCACCCTCCTCTGCCTATGTCAGGGGCAGGCATTTTGCTTTTTTCTCTCTATCTTTATTTTCCTTTATGACACTTAGGTTTGCAAAATTTCCTTTATGACACCGTGGTTTGCAATATTGTTAATTAAAGGGTACCATGCATGTCACTTATCTATTTTCAGCATCCAGTTCTTGTCCAGAGTGATAAGTTCCAACTATCAATGTCATAATGTACCTTTCTCTATTCTAACTGAACTCACAACTTTTTATGACAAGCTTCCTATCATGGACTAGTTCTCCTGTCCCTCATTCCTATTTTCTCTAGATATTATTACCATATTGCCATTTATTATTCTTAGATGCCACAAATAATTATTCTGTGTCTACACCTCTCTTTCTGACTCATTTCACTCAGAATAATAATCTGATGTGTTGATGTATGCACAGATGATGCACTGTGCATGGCTCAGTGTTTTTGTGTAGTCACAAGAAACAGAAGTTGCACACCTGTACATTGTATCCACTCATTGTATGATAGACTGGATTTAAAAAAAAAAAAAAACTCCCTGCTGAACTAAACTCTGTGACAGATGACACAGTAAAGATCATTTGTGAAATTCACAATTGTGATCAAATCCAAGCTATTCACCACCCTCAGTAAGAGTATGGATGCCCACTACTAGCATCTTCTCCATGAAGAAGTGAAGTAGCTGTTCAGGGGAAGGGTTCTCTCTCGCCTTGTTGGCAAGGGGGAAGTAGTACAGTTCCTGTGAGAGCAGAACTCTGACTTTGCACAGCCCCAGTTGGACAAGGAATGAGTAACTAAGCTTGTGTATTTGGCAGACATTGTTCATTTTCTCTATGAATTTAATATTTCTCTGCAGGGGAGTTTCACAAGTAGTTTTTACAGTGAGACATAAGATGGATGTGTTCAAAAAAGAATATGATTCTGGGATAGCTGTGTCTGAGGAGATATTGAAATGTTTCCATTATTGCAAAAAATTTCTGATTGACACTTATATTATGCAGGTCATTATCAATACGAAAAACAGCATTTAAGGGCATTAGCTCACAACTTTATTCATGAGTACTCTTAACATGAGAATCCACGGAAAGAAAACTCTGGGTTGAGAATCCCTTCATGGAAAATGCCCACTCTTGTGCAAAATAAAATATGTGTTTTAAGATCACTCCAGACACTGTATTTCTAAACCCCACCCAATCTGGTCTGAAGAAGCAGGGTAGCAGGAAAGAAATAATAAACCAAGCTAGCCAAGAAAGGATGATCATGGAGTCCATGGCCTTTTACCTTGTACTCTCTGCCTCAAACCTAAAAAGCTAGAACACCTCTTTCTTTATTAAAACCAATTCCCAATACCAGGAGGCTTCAGGTCAAGAGAGAGAGAGAGAGACAAAAGTACATATTCAGTGGACTTTTACATAACGAAAAGTTTTAAGAAAGGATGACTTTGGGGGAACACCTTTGTTTAGGGTTGATGCTGAGTATCATCTTACACCCTTGGAGCCGGCCGCAGGGGCTGCACACAGGGTGCGCACTGACAGAGGCTAGGAGCAGAGTCCTGACTCCTGGAGCAGCCGCCCTGCTCACAGAAGAGCCAAATTAAAAGTGTAAAGAGCCACATGTGGCTCACGAGCCGCAGGTTGCCGACCACTGGCCTGGGAGAAAGCAAATCAAATTGTGCTACTGGTAAGGGATACTCATGAGTAGTGAGTGGGCAGCAGGATCTAGAACTATGAAAGAATAAAAAATAACGCAGGCTGAACAACAAAAGATGGAAAAGGTCTGAAAAATTTTCCAACTACATAAAATCTTTTTATTCTACCCAAAGAAGAGATCTTAGAATACCAATAATATTGATGGTTATTGATCTGAAAAGTAAATTTTAACAGAATTAATGAAACTGAAGAACACCTCATGGGGAAAAATGAAGACATAACTAATTAAAAATAAATTAGCTAAATAATAAAGTAGCAAGTCTAAGAAATAATTAGATGAAGCTTAAGTAAAATCAATAATAGTGAAAATATGAAAAACATGTCCATAAAGATAAAAGAAATACGGGCCCAGAGAGATAGCACTGTGGCGTTTGCCTTGCCAGCAGCCGATCCAGGACCTAAGGTGGTTGGTTCGAATCCTGGTGTCCCATATGGTCCCCTGTGCCTGCCCGGAGCTAATTCTGAGCAAACAGCCAGGAGTAACCCCTGAGCACCGCCGGGTGTGGCCCAAAAACCAAAAAAAAAAAAAAAAAAAAAAAAAAAAAAAAAAGATAAAAGAGATATTAGTAAAAATTATGAAAACAATGAGATTTTTAATTTAGAAATACTATGAACAGCATTAGAACCATGAATATTCCAGTGAGGAGAGATTGAGAAGCTGAAAAATAGGTTTAAATTTCCCCCAAATAAGAGAGAGATTGGAGCAGAAATGCAAGAGCCCAAAGAGTGTTAATAAAATTCAAACCCAGAGAACAACATCTATACATTGTAAGCAAGTAAAATTTAAAAACCAAACCAAACAAAAACAGCAACAAAACAAAAAACAACACTGACTTCTTTTTTTTGTTTGTTTTTGTTTTTGCTTTTGTTTTGGTCACACCCGTTTGATGTTACTCCTGGCTAAGTGCTCAGAAATTGCCCCTTGCTTGGGGGGCCCATATGGGATACTAGGGGATCAAACTGTGGTCCTTCCTTGGCTAGCGCTTGCAAGGCAGACACCTTACCTCTAGCGCCACCTCACTGGCCCCACCACTGACTTCTTTAAGAAGCTACAAAGAAGCCAAAATTCATATACTCAGGGGAAAAACATAATTTTTATTCTTATTTATTTATTTATTTATTTTGGTTTTTGGGCCACACCCAGTGATGCTCAGGGGTTATTCCTGGCTATGAGCTCAGAAATCGTTCCTAGCTTGGGGAACTATACGGGTTGCTGGGGCATTGAACTTCGGTCCTTTCTAGGATAGTGCTGGCAAGGCAGATATCTTACCACTTGCACCACTGCTCTGCCTCCGAAAAAACATAATTTGACTGGAGATTTCTTCAGTGAATTTCTTTTCTTTTCTTTTTTTTTTTTTTGGCTTTTTGGGCCACACCCATTTGATGCTGAGGGGTTACTCCTGGCTAAACGCTCAGAAATTGCCCCTGGCTTGGTGGGACCATATGGGATGCCAGGGGATCGAACAGAGGTCTTTCCTTGGCTAGCGCTTGCAAGGCAGACACCTTACCTCTAGCGCCTCCTCTCTGGCCCCTCTTCATTGAATTTTTACAAGCTAAAGGTAAATGGAATGGTATACACAAAACATTGGCTGAAAAGAAACTAATCATTTGTCTTCTACCAAATGAGATAATCACTCAGAGTTAAAGGGATATATATTCACACAATCAGAATCAAAGGATATTTTATCATCTAAATTATCCTCTTCTTTTTACTACCTTCAATCCAATCTACATTGCAGCAAATTTCATGATTTCATCTTTTCCCATACCTGAGTAGTATTCCATGGTGTATATGCATGTATATAAACATATAAATACATACATGCATATCATTTGTTGTATATCATCATAATTTTGTATCTAAATATAAATTCTTGAAGCTTGAATTGTTATCAAATTTTGACTATTGTGAGTAGTGCTGCAATAAACATAGGAATGTAATTTTTTTTCTAAAGACAGTTGAAGGTAGAGGCCAAGTAGAATTGCTGGGTTATATTGAAGTTTACATTATAATTATTTGAGAATTGTCCAGATTGTTTTTCAAAAAGGTCAAAATAGTCAATATTCTCACTAAGGTCTCTCCTTTTCCCCACACTAATGCCAACACTGATTTTTGTTTTTGTTTTTGTTCCTGGATCACACTTTGCAGTTCTTTTTTTTTGGGGGGGGGTGTTGGGTCACACTCAGTGACGCTCAGGGGTTACTCCTGGCAATGTGCTCAGAAATTGTTCCTGGCTTGGGGGACCATATGGGACGCTGGGGATTGAGCTGAGAGGCCATCCTGGCTTAGCCGCGTGTAAGGCAAATGCCCTACCACTGCCCTATCACTCCGGCATCAAAATTTTGCAGTTTTTTCAGCTATAGCAATTTTATTAATAAAGATATTTTTAAAACACATAGCACAGAACTTTAAAAGGTAATTCACAGAGGCATATTGAAATCTATCCAAATAATCCACATTATTTTTTGAATAAAATGCAGAATTTTTATGGATTACTACTAATTCTATACTCAGAAATCTCTCCTAGAATAGCTTTGGAAATTATATGGATGCAGAACTACAACCTGAGTCAGCCATATTCATAATAAGTGCCCTAACTATACTAGTATTTGAGATAATAAAAATTCTTGTTTCCATTTGCATTCTCTCTAAAAAGTGATGCAGAGAATTTTGGGGGACAGATATGTCTTCTCATATATGGTCATATATGTATACTTTCTGGGCCTATGTAAATTTTTCACTAAATTTTTGTTCATATCTTCCCTCTGTTTTTTTGTTTCTTGTGAATTTCTACCAGAACTTTAGATATATTTATTATTAATGCTTTATAAGATTGGTGGTAAGGAAATATTTTCTCACAGCCTGTAGGGTATCTTTTAATTCTGGTCATCATTTATTTTATGGTGCTGAGGATTCTAAATATGTTATAGTCTCATTAGTTTTTCTTTACTCCCATTTGTTTGATCAATTTGATAATCAAGATTTAATAACATGAAGTATTTTATCTATATTTTCTATATATAATTTCTGAATTTAAGTCCAGCATTGAGGTATTTAATTTATTTTGGTTTGACTTTGATTAATTGTGTTAGCAAAAGGTCTCAATTAATTTAATTCAGCATAAGAATAAACAGGTTTATTTTTGGGGATGGTGGGCTATCCCCAGTGACGCTTGGGGTTACTCCTGCCTCTGTGCTCAGAACTTGCTCCTGGCTTGGGGGACCATACGGGACACTGGGGGATCAAACTATGGTTAGTCCTAGGTCAGCGCTTGGAAGGCAAACACCCTATTGCTGTGCCACTGCTCCAGACCCAAGAATAACAGTTTATAAACACCACTTGTTGAAAAGGAGTTTCTTTTAAGCTAAAATTATTTTTTATTTTTATTTATTTATTTATTTTTTAAATATGGAATGCTTCACAAATTTGCATGTCATCCTTGCTCAGGGGCCATGCTAATCTTCTCTGTATCATTCCAATTTTAGTATATGTGTTGCCGAAGCGAGCACTAAATTTATTTTTTTAATTTAATTCTTAGGGACTTGATTTTTTGGTTTGCTTTTGTATTTTGGTTTTTGGGCCGCACTTAACAGTGCTTCAGGAGTTACTCCTTTCTCTGCTCTCAGAAATTACTCTTGGCAGGCTTAGAGGATGCCTGGATTTGAATATGGGTCAACAGGCAAATTTCCTCCCTGCTCTGACTCTAGAACTTGATTTTTCTGAGACACAATTGTAAATGGGATTCTTTAATACATTTTGGTTATTAGACCTGCAAAATATATTATGTTGGTAATGCAATTCACATTGAATAAATTTTAGACACCATTCTTACTTTGTTTATTGATCAATTTTATCATGTTTTCTAAACTAAACATTACCACTGAGTATTTTTCTATATATTTTTTGATCCATGGGAATGTAGAAAATTCCTGTATGAATAGGTATTATTAGTAGGTATTTCTGCAGAGCATTTATTTTAATTTTTATATATTTTAATTTAAATTATTATAAAAATAAATATCTGACAGAAATATCACCATCAGTGGTTTGATAAAGTGGATATGTAGAAATGTACATACTATGTACATACATACATACCTATGTACATATATTATTGTGCAAAGTCAGTTTAGTCTTTATTTATCCATAAGGTCTAATATTTTTCTATCAGACAAGTCCAAACATTTACTTTAGTAAAGATATATTAACTCAGAATTTCTTTTACTCAATATATGCATTTATATTTTACAAATATGTGTATACACATGCATACATGTCAAATATATTCACAAAATAACATATCTGGATACAAAGATTTTAATAAATTTTGACATCAAAATATAATTAGTCTGAGTAGTGTCAATATTAACAGTGTCAGTACAATTAACCATTAGAGTTTCAACATAGTAGTATCTCTGTCAGAAAATTAAACAAATCCCATTAAACAGAATAACAATGATACTCAGACAAACTAAGACAAACGAGACTAACTCTTGAGTATTATCTTCATACCATAGATCAAAGGTAGAACATTAATATTAAGAAGTCACTGAATGAGCTAGAGCGACGGCACAGAGAGTAGGGCCCTTGACCCAGGTTTAATTCCTGTTATCTCAGATAGTTCTCTGAGCAAATAGCCAGGAATAATCCCTGAACAAAACTGGGTCTTCCCCTACCGCCCCCGCCCCCGTAAAGAAGTCACTGGGCACTATTTTAGATCACCAATCATAATAGTGTCAATAAACAATAGTTCTGTAAAAGCTCAGAATTGAAGGCATACAAGGGCAAAATAATCTGGTACCAATTGCATTAATTAAATTAATTTGGAATAAAATGAGGAACAGACATGCTTTCAAGTCTTACCTACTCCAACCAGTTTGTTATCTTGTTTGTTGGAATCTAGGATTAAGTTATATGCACTGGATAAAATGTGGCAACAAGATGAATATTTGCTATTCTTCATCCAATTGCTCATTGGTGGGGGGGGCACACCCGGTGATGCTCAGGGATTACTCCTGGCTTGGGCGATCATATGGGACGCCTGGGGATAGAACCTCGGTCAGTCCTAGGTTAACCACTTGCAAGGCAAACAAATGCCCTACCTCTTGCACCACCACTCCGGACCCTCAATTACTCATTTTTATAGTTTAGCACTTTATATAAATTATTTATTTGTTTTTCGGCCACACCCGATGACGCTCAGGGGTTACTCCTGGCTATGCACTCAGAAATCGCTCCTAGCTTGGAGACCATATGGGACACCAGGTGATTGAACCGCGGTCTGTCCTAGGCTAGCACGTGCAAGGCAGATGCCTTGTCTCTTGTGCCACCGCTCAAGCCCTGTATAACTCATTTTTAT
The DNA here is from genome assembly GCF_024139225.1 of Suncus etruscus. Classification (NCBI taxonomy): domain Eukaryota; kingdom Metazoa; phylum Chordata; class Mammalia; order Eulipotyphla; family Soricidae; genus Suncus; species Suncus etruscus. Next base: position 105,236,852 of record NC_064857.1, on the reverse strand, counting down.
TATAGTTTAGGTAACAAGAATGCAATAGTGTTAATTTATGATATTGATGTATAGAAGTTTGTCTACCACTGCCAGACTGCTCAGGACTCTCCCATTATTGATTATATATGTATTCACCAAATGAAATGTTAAGCTGAATCAATACAGTTACTAGGATTATATATAGGAACTATGTATGCACATGCATATGTATATACAAACCTTTATATAAACCCATCTTTAAGAAATCCAGTGTATGTATAATTTTATATAATTCCAAATCAGAGTATCTTGACTTTCATGATGTGCTGTGTGTCTTCATGTGACTTAGAAATGTTATGCCCAGGCGGTGTTAATTTAGTATATGCAGAAAACCTGGCCAATTCTTAGTGGCAGTAGTTACACATTGTGAACAAAATTGTTCCCTATTGAAAAATGTGTGTTTAAAAAATTAAATCTCTGTGCAATATTGTGCCACTGATAAAGAGCTAACTGTACTTGTTTTCAGCATTCTAACTGAAGGGCTCCAGGAATTATCAGTCTTCACATTCTATTTTTTTGTGGTAAAGATTCCTTGTTCTGATTTTGAGTCCCAACTCATGAATCCAGGATATGCTAACATGTATGATTATTGTGGTGCATTTTATTTTATTGTTTTTAAGTTGAGTTTTATTTAAAAAGACAAACTAATTTATAAAAACAAATTTTTAGCACAATGAAATTAAATAAAGCTATTATATATAAAATTTGCCCACATTCTTTTATTTGAAATTTATTACCCCTGAAATAATTTTCTATAGGGGGGTCAGCTGATCTTTGTTTAACTCTATAATGAACTAGTTTTGATATTTAAGAATGATTTTTCAGTATAAAAAACTATTTTGACCATAAAGAATAGTCTCTTAATTTTATATTGTACCATAACCAAATTATACTGCACCTATAAAAGTCAACTTTCACATAGAATTTAACAAACCTAGAGTGAGTAAACTAATCTTAGCTCTGCTTCTTCTTCTGTTTTTTCTCTATCAGCATTTCTCTTCAGGGGAAGGATATGGATCCACTAGGGTTTATAATTAACCAATGGTAATTTCATCAAATATCTTAGTCATCAATTTATTAAATAAAATCATCTCCAATTAATAGTTATCTAAACAACTGTGAATCAAAACTAATTTCACCTCACCTGGAAAGTCTTCAAAAATATACACCCTTGGTCCAGCTAATAAGATCTTGTCCTCCACAAGACAGACTTCTGAGTAGCTCGTTAGTACATTAGATTATATGTGTGTCTGATACAAGTTTTAAGAATCATACTCTATCATAAGTATTACTAAAGCATCAGTCTCTAGATTAGGTAACATACTAATAGATAATGTAATCTTCCTTCGCTCACAGAAAATTAAGATGTGTTATGGCACAGTGAGAAAAATATTGCATCACTTGAGACCTAGAAAGGAGTCTACTAAATAATGCATATAATTTGACTAGTGCTGTTTGTGTCAAATCACATTATTTTTATACAATTTATTAACCTCAAAATCTTTCTAAGACTAAATCATGCCTTGTCATCAAAGCATAAACCTTGGATCAATGCTTGAAAAGGAATCCCTCTATCTTCCAACTTCAGTATAAAATATAGTAAGATTTGCATGTAGGATGGGCAAAATCGTTTTCTTCAGCACAACTAAGTTAAAGTGACAGTGTAATTATTGTGACTGCCATATCTTTCTATTTCTACAGCAATCTGCTTTTCTTACTGGCTTCATTTCATACTTTTGGTACTGCTGGTGTTTTTGTTGACTCTTCTTGGCTACATAATGTCTTCATAGAAGTGATAGCAGATCAGATAAATATGATAACTTGAATGTACAAGTTCCTTTTTATGCCACCACTAAGTTGTATAGCCTCTCATCAGAAGTAGTTTGAAAATTAATATTCATTCTTTAGTTTTAAAATAGTGCAACCTAAAATATATTTGATAAACTCTTATTTATAATAACTTAAAATTAAAATTATAATTGGTAATTTTTCTACACAAAAATTAAAGTTACTCAATACTCAAGCCTAGTATACTAATCTTTTTGCTTGACTATTTAGTAATCAACTCCAAATGTGTTAAAATGTATTAAAATATGCAGGTCAACCAAAGACTTAATCTTACAGTAAATTTAAAGTATTTGACTCATTACATTACTGAAATATAGATATTTTATTCCCTAAAAAGCAATCACAATTAGCAAAAGAGTGAGTGTTAGTACTACTTCTCGTTTAAATTCTGGAGATGAGCCCACAGATGTCTATTCAAGCATTCATGAGTTTCTGCAAGTGTAAGTAGGAGGATATAAATTTAAATCCCTGAAAACAGTGTATTGGTGTTTCAGGGTAGAGAGTGAAGGGACTGCAAGATCTTGTAGAACAAAACCGCATAACTTAATATATTTCACTCTTAGAAAATGAGAAATATTAAAGGAGTCATGATTTATTGCATATTTAAGATCACATATCTAAAGTTAAGATTGTCATATGCATGTTCATTTTTTGAGGATGAGATGAAGAAATATATGTAAATCACTGTTACAGATATTTCAGGAAGGTTATAATTCTATTTGTAGCACATAACCATACAAATCTGTGATTAAGGCAAGTTATTATTTATAAACCTGTCAGTTCATTCACAAATATAGAACAAAACTGATCTCTCCTCTTCTCACAAAGGGGTATTTATTTGCAGAACTCATATTCAGCCTTTCTCCATTATATTAAATCCATTACCTTGTCATTACATTTTTAACCCATCTGTCAGATACAAGTCGTAAGATATTCTTGTGAAATGCTTTCCCCATGAAATTCGAAAAATCATACTCAAACCCCAATTTCTTTTATTTATTTTTTTCACAGAATTATTTATGGTACATAGTGACAATGAATGAGGGGCATTCCCACCACCAGTGTTTCCTCTCTCCACCCTCATTCCCAGCATGCATCCCATAGCTCCTTCCTTTTCACCACAGAATACTAGTGTAACTAGTCTCCACTTTACAGCTTGTTGTAGATTATTTATTCTGTTGTCGTTTGAGATAAAAAGGATAAGAAAAAATTTGGTAGCAACTACCAAAAAGAAAAAAAAAAAGAAAGAGAAAAAGGAAAAAAATAAAATGAAAATAAAAAAAAATAAGAAAAAATGCACCTGCTCAATAAGAAAAGAAAAAGAATCACCAAATAATAACCACAGGAGTGAAAAGTGGATGAAAAAAAAAAGAAGGAAAATAAAGTTAAAAAATAACAAATCAAAACAAGAAAAAGAAGGGGTGCTGGAGTGGCAGGGTTTGGCATTCCCTCCACTTTTTTTTTTTTTTTTTGCATAGACACAGTAAGCATTGCGGGAGAATGGGAATTCCTGTGGCCTAAGAGATTCAGGGCTTCTCCATCCTTGAAGCATACCATCATGGGATCACCCACTGGCTCCACATATACTCATTACCCCATCCCAAGGGCTTTTTATGTGGTGCCAGGAAACTTTCCTCTCAGTTGTGGCTGAGAAAATGAGGCCACTGTACCTAGCGGTCTTGGTATTTGCTCAGGTCCTAGGACAGAGTCTAGGTTAGAGTCTTTACGGTTCTAGAAGTTCTGTTCCATCATTGTTGTTGTGTCCAGTCTTCTGTAACAGATACTCCTTAAACCCCATTTTCTAAATCTGTTTGGATTTAACTATGTAAGCTATTTTATAAAAATATTTTTTTTTTTGGTTTTTGGTTTGGAGGACACATTAAGTAGGGCTCATGATTCAGAATTCAGAGATCACTATACACATAGAGGGAAGAGGGGATCAACTCAGGTTGGCTGCTTACAAGGTGTTATGCTACTCCAGATATCATAAGAACATAACTTGCATTCAGAACTGAGTACTCAAGTTTATTTGTCTGGTTTATTTGTCGTTGCTAATAGCAAACTGCATAAAAATGAGATGAGGAAAGAAAAATATTTGGTGAATCCATAACTGGACAAGAAGTTTGAGTGCTATGATATTAATTTATGGAATCAACCATGAAGTGATGTCATTGTGCATTCATCCAACAGTGATATTGTTCTTCTAGAAACCCGAGTTTGTGAGTTGAGTTTATTTATGCTTGACCTATGGAGGTGAACTTTGCTATTTTATGTTTCTTTGACTTGTTATTGGGTTTTCATAATACTGATCTTTTTCTGATATTCTTTAAGGGCAGATTTCATTTGTCAAGTACTAGTGTGGTCTGAAAGTTGTTTTCTTTTCCATTAGGGTAACTTTGAAACATTCTATTCTGATTGATTTGTGTTGATTTTGGAATAGAGAACAATTCTATTCCTCATTGTTTTATGATGAATGCAATTTAACTTGTCTCCTTGCTCTCATAAGTTGGTTTTAGGTTTACTTCCTGTAAAAATTAATATGTAGCTGATATTTCAAAAATTATTTTGTATATGTTAAATAATTTATTATTTCTTCAAAGCAATGTCAGGAAGCACAGATATTCCCTCCTGATGATATATCTGTGAACTGTGTTGAAAGCAAGGGCCAGAGAATGTGAAATTGCTCAGTCTCTTTAGGGCCCAGGGTTATCTAAGCCACCTGGTAGTGCTTGGGAGAAAATGTGGTAACAGAAATAAACCAAAGTGGGACAAAGGCAAAGATCTGCCTTAACTCCTGTAACTATCATTTTAAAGATTCCCCTCATGGGGTGTGTAAAGGTGATTTATATAAAAGAAGTCAATCTAATTTAAATGACTGCATATGACAAGCGTGCTAACATTTCTATACCTGTAGTTCCACTGGCCTGGGCTTCTCTACGAGCTGATTTCTGAACTCTCCCTATAAAATCTTATCCTGATAGGAGATATTTCACAAGGTATTTCATATATTTGATTTAATGTAAAATATTTATTATCTTGAGTTATATGCATGACACAGTTTTGGTCCTGATAAATATCTGCCTTTGGACAATCTTTGTTACTAAAATGAGTTCATGTTCATAGCAGCTTTTCAATAAATACTGGCTTATTAGTTATACCATCTCTATTATGGAAAATCAATTTCTAGCATCTGGAAAAATGTCAGGGCTTATAGAGCTTAATTAGGTTTTAACTATACAAACCAAATGCTTTTTCTAATTTTAGACATCATATCATTGTTCCATCCATTTTGAATTTTATTGAACAATAGTTCTTCGTCTGCAGACAACTTTGGTCTTGTAAAATGCTATGTGGATCACCTACTCCATCTGCTTCCATTCACCATAGCAAAAAAAATCTAACCAGAATTAATGGACAACCAGGCACCATTCTCACTGGGAACATCTGTTTCTTATTAAATATCATAAGTAATTTATTAATTCTTGCCATAAACAAAAGTAAAGGCATTGTCATACTAAAAGCATTACTAGCACAAAAGACCAGCTGGCAAAACACCTGGAGGACTCTCACAGACTGCCTCCAGGGTGTCATTTTTCTGAGGACACAAGATGTCAAATTTTTTTCTGTTCTCTTATTAAAGAAGACAAACCTGGAATAAGCCAAAGTGCATAATCCACTCCTTATAGTCAATGCATGTCATTGAACTGTAATAATCAGACCTAGATCTCTAGGTGGTAGGAAGACCATATAGCACATAGAGCTATAGATATTATAAATATATAAGTCCTGAGAAAGTCATGAGATGAATGGGGTCACTATGAACTTCAGGCATGGAATAAGGTTCAGAATGGGAGTAAATTTTTCAAGGTCAGGCAGCCAAATGGTGATAAAATCAGCCAAGAATTCAGATTTTATAATACCTGGGCACAACTTTATATCACAGAAAAGTACAAACATCCCTTTTACAACCAGCCAAGAAAACTGAGTGATTGTCTTATTTTACATATGAGATTTTGTAAAGAATATAACTTTCCTGAAGTTTGGATTTTGGAGCATTGTCAACAATTTTTTTCTATATAAATAGTGATAAAATAACAGTGGCTAAGAAGTTGTACATATCATACAGTGGGTTAGGTACTAGCTTTGCACATAGTCAACCCAAGTTCTATGATCAGCAATGCATCTAGTCTCTTAAGCCCCATCAGAAGTGATTTATGAGTAAGACTAAATCCATCTGTAAATGACCCACCCAAATCAAATCCTCACCATCATCATCATCATCATCATCATCATCATCATCATCATTAACCTTTAGTCATTGCTTAAAAAGTTATTTTAAGTGACTTGCATGTATTTTCTTAGTTAAACTCCAATTTGATATTTAAGTTGTTACTTTTATAATGCCACTTCATACTTGTTGGAAGTGATCCCCAGAGTGATAAAAATAGCTATCCTAATTGCACAGGTAGAAGGTGTCAGAACAAGGTTAAAAGTCAAATACAATGGACTCTGATATCTCTTAATAATTTCTATTTTCTATATTTAATTGTCTTCCAACTCTTTGCTTTGGCAATTTTTTATTTCATTTTAATTTATTTTTACCAGCTGTTTTTTTATTTATTTTGTCTAATATTCTGTTAAAATTTTTCTTGTAAAATTTAATTCTATGGATTGAATATGTGATCTTTGAATCATGCATCATATAAAACATATTATTTTTTCATATAATATCATTTTGCTTCAAAGATTAGTGACTGTCATGGGCTTGAGAGAATGAGGAATGAAGTTCACCACAAAGTGATGAGTGCGGGTCTGGTGAGATAGCATGGAGGTAAGGCCTTTGCCTTCCATGCAGATGGATGGTGGTTAGAATCCCGGCATCCCATATGGCAGGGGTCTCAAACTCGAGGCCCACGGGCTGTTTGCAGCCCTCCCTACAACATTTTGCGGCCCGCGGCCGGCCTTCAAATATCGCAGTATTTGCAATTTTTCGCTTACTGAATAATCGCAATAAAAATCGCATTAGCAAGAAAAAAAATCGCATTAAACATTCGCATACCCCGAGCAGTTCCATTTGGGATATGCAAATGTTTAATGCGATTTTTTTTCTTACTAGTGCGATTTTTTATTGTGAATATTCGGTAAGCAAAATCCCTTATGCGGCCCTGCCTCACCCCACTTTGCCTCCTGCGGCCCCCAGGTAAATTGAGTTTGAGACGCCTGCCATATAGTCTCTAGTGCCTGCCAGGGGCGATTTTTGGATTTCTGAGCGTAGAGCCAGGAGTAACCCTTGAACGCTGCTGGGTGTGACCCAACCCCCCACCCCCAAAAGAGTTATGAGTGCACTTAGAGAAATAACTACATTGAGAACTATCACAACAATGTGAATGAATGAATGAGAGAAGTAGAAAGCCTATCTAGAGTATAGGAGGGGATGGGGGGGGGGGAGGAGGGAGACTTGGAACATTGGTGATGGGAATGTTGCATTCGTGAAGGGTGGTGTTCTTTACATGACTGAAACCCAACTACGATTTTATTTGTAATCAAGGTGTTTTAATAAAGATATTAATATAAAATAATATAATTTTGCTTAAAAATGGAAAAAAGGAACGAAATAAACCAATTAACTATATAATTATCTAAAGGTTTAAATTTTCAAAGAACAAATATTGGCATTCCAACATAAATCCAGTCTTTAAAAAAATCTAACTCTATTAAAGAAAAAGGTTTACTTTGTCATATTTTAAATGATCACTTATCAGGAAAGTGAATTGAATCAATAGTTTCTTGAATATTCCCTCTTTTAAAACAAGACCAATGCAATACGGAGCTTATTGAAGGTTAGTAGGAACATAGAAACTACTCATATAAAAATGAACATATCTAATTCTTTTATTTTTGAGGCTGACACACCTCGAAGTGTACAGAGGTTACTCCTGGCTCTATACTCAGAAATTACTCCTTGCAGGCTTGGGGGACCATATGGGATGCTGGGGATTAAACCAGGATCAGTTGCTTGCAACAGAAACAACCTCCCCACTTTGCTATCACTCTGGCCCCAAATAAACCCAATTCTTATAGCTTAAATTTTTGTCATATTTGTACCACCATTGCAAGTTTACCTTAATTAAAGATAATATGTTATATTTAATTTGATCTCTCATATTTATAGATAAAAATCAATGTGCTTTAATTCTTTTTATAAATGTAAATATTATATTCAGAGAGGCAGGGGCTGCACTCAGAAGACTCCACATGCCAGGATTTCTGGGTGTCTTCTACTGGTATGTTGGGGGCTCTGGGCAGGAAAGCTAGCCATAGGCCCCCTGGGCTGATGACTTAGTCTGGGGACTGAGATCCCCCCACGCCAGACTGGTCTTCAGGGCCAGGTCCGTAAATCGAGCCCTGGGGGGTAGAGTGGGGGAGAGAAATCCCTCCTCTATGCATACACAAAGTACAGAGGCAGGGGCTGCACTCAGAAGACTCCTCATGCCAGGACTTCTGGGTGTTTTACTGGTATGATGGGGCTCTGGGCAGGACAGCTAGCCATAGGCCCCCTGGGCTGACCACTTAGTCCAGGGGACTGAGACCCCCCACGCCAGACTGGTCTTCAGGGTCAGGTCCGTAAATCGAGCCCTGAGGGGAAGGTTGGGGAAACAAACTCCTGTTGTATGCATACCGGACCCAACTCAGGGTCTTTCTTACTATTATTCATTTTCAAAAGTGCTTGGGCGCAAATGTGCCAGCGAGACATATATACTTTATAACTTCACCCAAATCTTAGTTCTTGATTGTCTAGAAAAATAATTAAATGCCCTAGATTTGGAGGATAACATTCAAATAGGTCTCTAAAATCAGTGTATATGTAGACGTGACTTCCTGTACAGTGGTCCTCTCTGACTGCCAAGCATAATTCATAAACAATTCGTCTATACATTGTATATAGCCCCTTTGATATATTGCCCCTCCCTCACTCCAGAGCCCCTTCTACTCCCTCATCTCCCAATCTGGTTTCGTTATCTTCCCCTTAATTAACCTTCTTTACCCACAGTTCTTAACTTGTTAGACACCAAGACTGACCTCCTGTGTCAACAGATCTGCCCTTTCGCACACCCCTACAAAGCTCATTATTACTCCTTAAGTATCTCACCCTCAACCATCAGTACCCCACATTTAATCTTTTTAACTTCAGTATTGCACAGTCCTAGTCACAGACCAAAGTTGTGCGTTGGATTTAACAACCTCCAACTATTTCAAAAGTCATAAAATGAACACATATGTATTTTGAATATTTTAAGTGTATTTTCTTTGACAGCTATAACTCTTACTAAGTATTTTTTTACAGTGACGATTCTACCCACTTTTTATCTTTTCTTCTCTTTGTGAGCTGTACACTAAGGAATTTTGGTGAAAGATTCCCTCAGTTTAATGCTTATGATTGAACCATGTCATGGGGATTGTAGACTTGTTCTTATGGCCCCTATATGCACTGATAATGACACGTGGCATTGTTCTTTGTTTGCATAGGCACATTAAAATGGGAAAATGCTATACATACAAATTAGTTTTTATTTATTAGAGATTGGAACACACAAATCTTGTAATGAAATGGGATCTTACATCCTGAACATTGATATAATGACCTGGCATAGGCCTCAGAAGAATGGGCATCCTCCATTCACCCCTGACCCAGGGAAACTATCTGTGAAACATCCAAGGTTTTTTATAACAACACCTGGAAGCAATCCTCTACCAGAGAAGACCCTACCAATGCTCTGACATCGACCTGCTCAAAAGAGACTTCCCTTAACACTAAGAAGACTTGACAACAACAACACTGCTGGTGGGAATGCCGTCTACTTCAACCTTTATGGAAAGCGATGTGGAGATTCCTCCAAAAACTGGAAATCGAGCTCCCATAGGATCCAGCTATACCACTCCTAGGAATATACCCTAGAAACACAAAAATACAATACAAAAATCCCTTCCTTACACCTATATTTGTTGCAGCACTATTTACCATAGCAAGACTCTGGAAACAACCAAGATACCCTTCAACAGATGAATGGCTAAAGAAACTGTGGTACATATACACAATGGAATATTATGCAGCTCTGAGGAGAGATGAAGTCATGAAAATTTCCTATACATGGATGTGCACGGAATTTATTATGCTGAGTGAAATAAGTCAGAGAGAGAGAGAAAGATGCAGAATGGTCTCACTCATCTATGGGTTTTAAGAAAAATTAAAGACATTCTTGCAATAATCATTTTCAGATGCAAAAGAGAGAGGGCTGAAAGTTACAGCTCACCTCATGAAGCTCGCCACAAACAGGGATGAGTTTAGTTAGACAAATAACTACATTGTGAACTATCCTAACAATGAGAATGCATGAGGAAAATAGAAAACCTGTCTAGAGTACAGGTGGGGGTTGGGCGGGGAGGAGGGAGATTTGGGACATTGGTGATGGGAATGTTGCACTGGTGGTGGGTGGTGTTCTTTACATGACTGAAACCCAAACACAATCTTTTATGTAATCAAGGTTTTTAAATAAAATATATAGAAAAAATAAAAAAGGAAGAATTGGAAATATGGGCTTAATAGATATGTGTCAAGGCTCTCCAACCCAAAAATTATTTAGTTTACATTCTCCTTCAAGATAGACCATATGCTGGTACACGAAAATGTAGCTCTCCAATGTCAAGAAGATAGAAATCATATATACTACTTCATTAGTAGATTTATTAAAATTTATTGAAAGTAAAAATTAATCATAAAAAGTAGGGGAAAACTCAAACCATTGGAATTTAAGCTATTATATACCATTAATAACTCTTGTTTCAAAAAGAAAAATCAAACATAAATCAAAAAATTCTTAAAACAAATGAAAATGAAGACATAATGAGTTAACAGAAAATATAAGACACAGAAAAAGTTACTCTAAAAGAAAAGTTCATAGTAATTAAAGCATTGGTCTCATCAAGTAAATACCAAACCAATCAAACTAATTGCAAAGTTTAAGTCCCAAGAATTAGAGTAACATTCACTGAAGCTGGACTGATAGCACAGAGGTAGGGCGTTTGCCAGGTTTGATCCCTGCATCCCATATGGTTCCTAGAGCCTGACAGGAGCGATTTCTGAATTCAGAGCCAAGAGTAACCCCTGAGCACATCTGGGTGTGCTAAAAATGAACAAAAAAATTAGAGTAACACAGGGTCCAAAGAATGAGGTAAGTAATAAACTAACAGAAGAAATAATGGAACATAAACCAAACAAGAACATTATAACCAAGAACTGCTCTTTTTTGAAAGAATAAAGTTGACAAACTATTACTTTGTCACAACAGAAGAAAAAGAGAGAAGAAAACTCAAGTTAATAGTAGATGGCACAAATTTATGGAAGCATTAATGATTATATAAAAAAAGTTTTGTCATGAGACAGAATGTAGAAGAAGATAACTTTTACATACTTAGTTTTATATTTAAGACAGTTTTGTTGAGTTAGAAGTATTTTTCGAGGCACTGATTGACAACTCTGTACATAATAGCTGGTTCAGGCATACAATGTTCCAACACCAATTTCAACATTGATGTTCTCTTCCATCCACTAATATCTCTAGTTTCTCTCAAACCTCCAGGAAGCCCCTTTGGCGGACATATAATGGTTTTATATCATATTTGTAGTTCAATAAAACTTAAAAATGGCAATAGGATTATCAGAAAATAAAACAATAAGTCAATTTGTGATGATTAATTACTACATATTTTTAACTTTATCAATCTATTAACAGACAACTATATTGCCATACTCAATGTCACATATTAGGGAGATTCCGTGTCCTTTAAAGAAAATATCTTCTTTTTTTTCACCTAGCAGTGCTTAGGTTTCACTCCTGTCTCTACTTTCAAGAATTATACCTGGAAGGATTGGGAAACCATATGAGATGCTTGGAACCAAAGCAGCGTTGTCATAGGTAAAGCAAGTACTCTACAGGCTATACTATCACTTTGGCCTCTAAGGACCACTTCCTGCAAAACTAGCTTCGAACTTATGATCAAAGGTATTGCCTGTCAATGTGGCTCTGGATATTTCCTTCAAATCTGAATGATACTCTAGCTGGATAGAGTATTATTGGTTTTGCGTTTATTTAAAGGTTTATGATTCCATATCTTTCCATATTCATCTTGCTCATGACTTCTAATTTGTTCTCCTTATACATCTTATGCACGTTCATTGTATGTAAATTACTTTTATAATCTTTCTGATTTTAATATTCTTTCTCTAAATTTGGAGTTTTTATTTTGAGTATAATTTGTCTTAATGTTTTCTGAATTGTGTATTTTTCCACTGGTAGCCTTCAGGCCTCTTGGATCTTGGAGCCTATATCCCTCAACTTCATAAGGTTCTTATTGATAATTTCTTTAACTATTTCCCTTCATTAAATATGTCGTTCTGTTATTCAGAGACTCTGATGATTTTCTTACATTTTTCCTTTTGAATGGATTTCATAGTTCTCTGATATGCTATTTCTCCTTTCAGACCATTTCCTACTATTTGCTCTTTCCAAACTTCTATTATTTTTCTGTACTTAACTTCTAGTAACTATTTAATATCATCTACCATATTATTAATTTCTGCTATTTCAAACTTTAATTGCTTTTTTCATTATAAATCTCATGATTTCTTGTGCCTTGCTAACTACCTATGTCATTATTTCTTGAAACTCTTTGAACATCTTCATTATAATTTCACTAAAGAAACTGTCTAATGATTTACTGGTATTATTTATGTCTTCAGTGATATTATTTTCCATTATAGAGTTTGGTGGGCTTCTGAGTATTCTCCTTATTGGTTTCTAGTGTTCTTGTGGTACTGGGGGTGAATCTTTGTAGTTAAACACCCTGGAAATTGCTGAAGGAAGTTGCTTTCTGTCCTCTCTGCCCTTCCTCACAGAATGACAGGAAGAATAACTGTGAGAAATGTGTAATTTATTGAGTAGATCACAAAACAGAAGCTGTGATTTGGGCTCTTTAAATGGTGCATATTAGGCGTGGAGGTTGCTCAATAGGAGGGACTCTGCCTCCTGGTTCAGAATAGGCAAAATTTTGTCAGCCAGAGGCATGTGTTACCTAATTTTGGAAACCTTTGACTTTTCAGGTAAAAGTCAGGAGTAAGTAGAATACCCAAATTGACAATTATTGTAAAACATTAATCAAAAATACCCCTCAAGACAAAAGTGTAGTCCAGATGAGGTTACTAGTAAGTTTTTATTCAAAAGTTCAAAAATTTTTTCCTACCATGTCAGATAACTCAGTAAATAGAATGCCTGATAATGTTCTATAAGACCAATATTTCACTGATCTCAAAAATAAACAGACATTCCTAAAAATAACTTTAAACCAATATCTGTGATGAAGATAGATGCCAAAATTCTCAACAAGATATTACCAAGTCTAATCCAATAGTATATTAAGTGAATCATATACTACTATCATGTTGAATTTATCCCAGGGAATTAAGTATGGATTAATTAAGTATGGCTTATTTAATAAATACACGTTTATTCATATAATATATGCATGCAAGTAAAGATAAAATTTATCTAACCATATTAGTAGATTTGGGAAATCTTTGACAAGATCCAATTACAATTTGTGATAAGAGCTCTCAGCACATTGGAATATAATAAATTTTCCTTTGTCCAGTAAAAGCCATAAGTCTACCACTAACAGCTAACATCACATGCAGTCATGTAAAACTGAATGTCTTCACTCTAAAATGAGGCATGTCTTCTCTCACAACTATTCTACACAGTATCAAAAATATTTTCTGTAGTGATTAGGCAAGGAAGAGGTATAGAGGGAACCAAAATGGAAAAAAAGCAATTTTTATCATTTGCAGATGACAGAGTATTATACTTATAAAACTCTAAAGATTCTCTTTAATAAAACCCCAAAATAATAAATCTGTACTGTAAAGTTACAGGCTACAAAGTCAACATGAAGAAATATGTGACATTTATATATGCTCACAAAACTACTTAGAAGAAAAACTACCATTTTTAAATTGATTATCTCACAGTTCTGTCTCTTTTTGCTGCAGGTACAATTTAAGAAAGCATAAACTCTGCCCTCTAAAATACAATGTTTGGGAAATGGTGGGGCTGAGAGGCAAGACTTCAGTTTCATGTATATGGCACCAAATAGTCCATGATACTACTAGATATATCTATCCTACTTAATCAAGTTCCTTCATTGTAACTAGTAATATTATTTTAGGATTTTTTTCAGAAACCTTAATACTTCTATTTGCAAAAATGATTCTGACCCACATATGGTGTATTTTGAGCTAAACACCCTCCATTTTGTTTTGTACTTATTAACTTATTACTATAAAAGTAACATATTTTATATGTTTATGGTCTGGGCATGAAAAGCTACTAAACCATCACCACTACCAAACCCAACCCTGTTTTGTGGTTCCTTTTGTTATGTTCAATCTCATTCTATCTTCAATCCAACTCCCTCTTTGGTATTCTCAATTCTATTGCAGACTTGGTGGATATGTTTCTTTTTTTTTTAACCAACCTAATGCAAGTTGTATGCTTGGCTTTTTGTTTTTTCTACCATCTCCAAAAAAGAATAAAGCAATGTTTTTATTAATATCTTTACTTAAACACCTTGATTACAAATATGAGTGTAGTTGAGTTTCAGTCATGTAAAGAACACCCCCCTTTACCAGTGCAACATTCCCATCACCAATGTCCCAAATCTCTCTCCTCCCACCCCACCCCCACTTGTACTCTAGACAGGCTATCTGCTTCCTTCATTCATTCACATCGTTATGATAGTTCTCAATGTAGTTATTTCTATAAATGCACTCATCACTCTTCATGGTGAGCTTCATGTCGTGAGCTGGACCTTCCAGTCCTCCCCTCTTTTGTCTGAGAATTATTGCAAGAATGTCTTATTTTTCTTAAAATTTGCATCTATCTCTCTCCCTCTGTCTTATTACACTCCACATAATAGATTCCATGTACATCCATGTATAGTAAAATTTCATGACTTCATCTCTCCTGAATGCTGCATAATATTCCATTATGTATATATACCCTCAGATCAATGGAATAGTCTTGAGTTCTCAGAGAATGTTCCCCAAACATACAATCACCTAATTTTTGATAAAGGAGCAAGAAATCATAAATGGAGCAAGGAAAGCCTCTTCAACAAATGGTTTTGACACAACTGGTTAGCCACTTGCAAAAGAGCCAACTCAGACGCCCAGCTAACACCATGTGCAAAGCTCAATTCCAAATGGATTAAATATCTTGATATCAGGGCTGGAGAGATAGCATGGAGGTTGGGTGTTTGCCTTCCTTTCAGAAGAATGGTGGTTTGAATCCCGGCATCCTATATGGTCCCCCGAGCCTGCCAGGAGCGATTTCTGAGTGGAGAGCCACTGCTGGGTGTAACCCAAAAATCAAAAACAAAAAAAAAAAAACAAACTAACAAGTAAAAAACATTGATATCTGACCTGAAACCATAAGATATTTAGAACAACACATAGGTAAAACACTCTATGACATTGAGACTAAAGGCATTTATAAAGAGGAAACAGCACTCTCCAAACAAGTGGAAGCACAGACAAACAGATGGGAATATAAGCTGATAAATTTATGCACCTCAAAGGGAATAGTGCCCAGTATAAAAAAGTCACCCACTGAGTGGGAAAAACTATTCACCCAATACCCATCAGATAAGGAAGGGGCTAATATCCAAAATATACAAGGCACTGATGGAACTTTACAAGAAAAATAACCCATATAATCCCATCAAAAAATGGGGAGAAGAAATGAACAGACACTTTGTCAAAAAAGAAATACAAATGGCCAAAAGGTACATGAAAAAAAATGCTCTACATCACTAATCATTAGAGAGATGCACACATCATAAAGAATGAGAACAAGTAATGCTGGCAGGGATGTGGAGAGAAAGGAACTCTCATTCACTGCTTCTGGGAATGCTGTCTAGTACAACGTTTCTGGAAAGCGATATGGAGATTCCTCCAAACACTGGAAATTGAGCTCTCATATGATCCAGCTATTACCGCGCCTATGGATATACCCTAGGAACACAAAAATACAGTACAAAAACCCTTTCCTCATACCTATATTCATTTTATCTCTATTTACAATAGCCAGGTTCTGGAAACAATCAAGATGCCCTTCAACAGATGAATGGCTAAAAAAACAGTGGTGGATATATTTCTACAGAGCATTCATCCAACATTTATTTGCTCACCTCTCTTTGACCCGTTTTCATTAATAAGATACCTTCTAGTTCCACCCAAAATGCAGCAACTAAGCCAGATTTTATCTTTTTACTTTAAGAAGTGGAGATTGTGTCACATGTTACAGGGAATATTTTTGTATGCTCTGTACTCCTGGTGTTGCTTGGGGAAAGTATGCAGTGCTCAGCCCAGGGGTCCTATGGCTAGCTGTCCTGCCCAGAGCCCCCAAAATACCAGGCAAACACACCAAGAAATCCTGGCATTCGGAGTGTTCTGGGCCCAGCCGAGCCTCTGTAGTTTTTGGATGCCTAGGGAGGACTTTCTCACCCCCTTCCCCCAAGGCCCGATTAACCAGGCGTGGCCCTGAAGACCCGCCTGGTGTGGGGGGAATCATGCTCTCCTGGACAAAGTGGTCAGCCCAGTGTCCTATGGCTAGCTGTCCTGCCCAGAGCCCCCATCATACCAGTCAAAAGCCCACGAAATCCTGGCATGTGGAGTGTTCTGGGCCCAGCCGAGCCTCTGTAGTTTTTGGCTGCCTAGGGAGGAATTTCTCACCCCCTCCCCCCAGGGCCCGATTAACCAGGCGTGGCCCTGAAGACCCGCCTGGTGTGGGGGGAATCTTGTTCCCCTGGACTAAGTGCTCAGCCCAGGGGTCCTATGGCTAGCTGTCCTGCCCAGAGCCCCCAACATACCAGGCAAACACACCAAGAAATCCTGGCATTCGGATTGTTCTGGGCCCAGCCGAGCCTCTGTAGTTTTTGGCTGCCTAGGGAGGAATTTCTCACCCCCTCCCCCCAGGGCCCAATTAACCAGGCGTGGCCCTGAAGACCCGCCTGGTGTGGGGGGAATCTTGTTCCCCTGGACTAAGTGGTCAGCCCAGGGGTCCTATGGCTAGCTGTCCTGCCCAGAGCCCCCAACATACCAGGCAAACACACCAAGAAATCCTGGCATTCGGAGTGTTCTGGGCCCAGCCGAGCCTCTGTAGTTTTTGGCTACCTAGGGAGGAATTTCTCACCCCCTCCCCCCAAGGCCCGATTGAAATGGACATTAAGAAAACAACCCCATTCACAATAGTACCACACAAACTCAAATATCTTGGAATCAACTTGACTAAAAAATTTGAAGGACCTATACAAAGAAAACTATAAAACTCTGCTCCAAGAAATAAGAGAGGACACACAGAAATGGAAACGCATACCCTGCTCATGGATTGGCAGAATTAACATCATCAAAATGGCAATACTCCTCAAGGCATTATATAGATTTAATGCTATCCCTCTAAAGATACCCATGACATTCTTCAAAGAAGTGGATCAGACACTTTTGAAATTCATTTGGAACAATAAACACCCTCGAATAGCTAAAGCAATCATTGGGAAAAAGAATATGGGAGGAATTACTTTCCCCAACTTTAAACTATACTACAAAGCAATAGTTATCAAAACAGCATGGTATTGGAATAAGGGCAGGCCCTCAGATCAGTGGAATAGGCTTGAATACTCAGAAAATGTTCCCCAGACATACAATCACCTAATTTTTGATAATGGAGCAGGAAATCCTAAATGGAGCAGGGAACGCCTCTTCAACAAGTGGTGTTGGCACAATTGGATAGCCACTTGCACAAAATTGTACTTAGGCCCCCAGCTAACATCATGCACGAAGGTAAAATCCAAATGGATTAAAGACCTCGATATCAGCTCCAAAACCATAAGATATATAGAACAGTACATAGGCAAAACACTTCAGGACATTACAGGCATCTTCAAGGAGGAAACTGCACTCTCCAAGCAAGTGAAAGCAGAGATTAACAGATGGGAATATATTAAGCTGAGAAGCTTCTGCACCTCAAAGGAAATAGTGCCCAGGATACAAGAGCCACCCACTGAGTGGAAGAAACTATTCACCCAATACCCATCAGATAAGGGGCTAATCTCCAAAATATACAAGTCACTGACAGAACTTTATAAGAAAAAAAAATCTAATCCCATCAAAAAATGGGGAGAAGAAATGAACAGACAGTTTAACAAAGAAGAAATACAAATGGTCAAAAGACACATGAAAAAGTGCTCCACATCACTAATCATCAGGGAGATGCAAATCAAAACAACGATGAGATACCACCTCACACCCCAGAGAATGGCACACATCACAAAGAATGAGAATAAACAGTGTTGGCGGGGATGTGGAGAGAAAGGAACTCTTATCCACTGCTGGTGGGAATGCCGTCTACTTCAACCTTTATGGAAAGCAATATGGAGATTCCTCCAAAAACTGGAAATCGAGCTCCCATACGATCCAGCTATACCACTCCTAGGAATATACCGTAGGAACACAAAAATACAATACAAAAATCCCTTCCTTACACTTATATTCATTGCAGCACTATTTACCATAGCAAGACTCTGGAAACAACCAAGATGCCCTTCAACAGACGAATGGCTAAAGAAACTGTGGTACATATACACAATCGAATATTATGCAGCTGTCAGGAGAAATTAAGTCATGAAATTTTTCTATACATGGATGTACACAAAATGTATTATGCTTAGTGAAATAAGTTAGAGAGAGAGAAAAACGCAGAATGGTCTCACTCATCTATGGGTTTTAAGAAAAATGAAAGACATTCTTGCAATAATAATTTTCAGACACAAGAGAAAAGAGCTGTAAGTTCCAGCTCACCTCAGGAAGCTCACCACAAAGAGTGATGAGTTTAGTTAGAGAAATAACTACATTTTGAACTGTCCTAATAATGAGAATGTATGAGGGAAATGGAGAGCCTGTTTAGAGTATGGATGGGGTTGGGTGGGGAGGAGGGAGACTTGGGACACTGGTGATGGGAATGTTGCACTGGTGATGGGTGGTGTTCTTTACATGACTGATACCCAAACACAATCATGTATGTAATCAAGGTGTTTAAAAAAAAGAACTATGCATGTTCTTTTCCATGTATGCTGGAACAGGTGTCATCCCAACCAAAATAACGGGGCTCGATTTTTTTTTATGATCACCACAAATATTGATTATTTCCAAATTTTTATATTGGCCATTCTCACTAATGTGATATGGTAAAGTGTGATGATTTTTAAATTTTGGGAGCCAGACCAGTCTGTGCTCAGGGTTTACTCCTCTTTGTGAACTTAGAATCACTACTGATAGGACTTAGGGAGCCATGCTGCTCTGGATCAAACACAGGTCAACTTTTTGCAAGGCAAAACTCCCTACTTGCTGTATTTTTATCTGTTGCTCTTCTTGTTCTTTTTATTTGAAATTTTCTCAATGATAATGGACAGTTTTATTTGCCTGTTGGCCATTTGTATATGAAATGTTGACATTCTTTTTTGAATTAATATTTTTATTTAAACATCTTGATTACAAATATGATTGTAGTTGGATTTCAGTCATGTAGAGAATACCCCCCTTCACCAGTGCAACATTCCCAGCACCAATGTCCCAAATTTTCCTCCTCGCCACCCTCACCCCCTGCACGTACTTCAGGCAGGCTTTCTACTTCCCTCATTCATTCGCATTTTTATGATAGTTCTCAGTGCATTTATTTCTCTAACTGCACTCAATTACTCTTTGATGTGAGCTTCATGTCGTGATCTGGACCTTCCAGTCCTCCTCTCTTTTGTCTCTGAGAATTATTGCAAAAATGTCTTTCATTTTTCTTAAGACCCATAGATGAGTGAGATTATTCTGTGTCTAACTCTCTCCCTCTGAATTATTTCACTCAGCATGATAGATTCCATGTACATTCATGTATAGGATAATTTCATGACTTTATCCTCCTAACGGCTGCAATATTCCATTGTGTATATGTACCACAGTTACTTTAGTCATTCATCTGTTGAAGGACATCTAGGTTTTTTCCAGAATCTGGCTAATGTAAATAGCACTGCAATGAATATAGGTGTGAGAAAGAAATTTTTGCATTGTATTTTTGTGCTCCTAGGGTATATCCATAGGAGTGGTACAGCTGAATTGTATGGGAGCTCAATTTCCAGTTTTTTGAGGAATCTCCATATCACTTTCCAGAAAGGTTGGACTAGATAGCATTCCCACCAGCAGTAAATGAGAGTTCCTCTCTCTCCACGTCCCTGCCAGCACTGCTTGTTCTCATTCTTTGTGATGTGTGCCAGTCTCTGTGGCGTGAGATGGTACCTCATAGTTGTTTTGATTTGCATCTCCCTAATGATTAGTGATGTGGAGCATATTTTTCATGTGTCTTTTGGCCATTTGTATTTCTTCTTTGGCAAAGTGTCTATTTCTTCTCCCCATTTTTTGATGGGAATTAGGTGTTCTATTCTTGTAAAGTTCCATCAGTGCCTTGTATATTTTGGATATTAGCCCCTTATCTGATGGGTATTGGGTGAATAGTTTCTCCCACTCAGTGGGTGGCTCTTGTATTCTGTCACTATTTCCTTTGAGGTGCAGAAGCTTCTCAGTTTAATATATTTCCTTCTGTTTATCTCTGTTTCCACTTGTTTGGCAAGTGCTGTTTCCTCTTTAAAGATGCGTTAGTCTCAATGTCATGAAGCATTTTAGCTTTGTGTTCTATATTCCTTGTGGTTTCAGGTCTGATATCAAAGTCTTTAATCCATTTGGATTTTACTTTTGTACATGGTGTTAGCTGGGGGTCTGGGTTTGGTTTTTGCAAGTGGCTGACCAGTTGTGGCAGCAGCACTTGTTGAAGAGTCTTTCCTTGGTCCATGTAGGATTTCTTGCTCCTTTATCAAAAATTAGGTGAATGTATGTACAGGGAATATTTTCTGTGTATACAAGTCTATTCCACTGATTTGAGGGTATGTCTTTATTCTGATACCATGCTGTTTTGATAACTAGTTTTTTTTGTAATACAATTTAAAGTTAGGGAAAGTAATGCCTCCCGTATTCCTTTCCCAAAGATTGCTTTAGCTATTTGAGGGTGTTTACTGTTCCAAATGAATTTTAGGAGTGGTTGATTCACTTCTTTGAAGAATGTCATGGGTATCTTTAGAGGGATCACATTAAATCTGTACAATGCTTTGGGGAATATTGCCATTTTGATGATGTTAATCCTGCCAACCCATAAGCAGGGAATGTGTTGACATTCTTAATTTCTAGCAGCTTTGTAGGTAACTTTAATGGAAATATTATTAAATAATTTAGCAAAATTTACATCATTAGGTCAAACTCTAATTCACTATAAATGGTATTCTTATTAGGTGAGGAATTTTGGAGAGAGATATGTTTAAAAAGAAGACATTGAGAGGAGACATAAAAATACTGGTCTTCCTATTACACTAACAAAGATATCAATATAAATCTTCCCTGACTGTACCTTGACTTTGGACTTAAATTTTCCAGGATTATGAGAAAATGTATTTCTGTTATTTAGTCCATCCAATAGGAGTAGTTTATTATAGCAGTCCAAGAAAACTAATGCATACAATATATTCCTTTTCCTTCTGTTTTCTTTTGTTTGGGGCAATAGCCAGAAGTGTTCAGGGTTTAGTTTTTTGGCTTTATGCTTAGGGATCACTCCTAAGGGAGCACAGGGGACCACATAGAGTGTTGGAGATTGAACCCAAGTGAAATTCGTACATGGCATGCTTTCTCCATTGTTCTATCACATAAACTCCCCATTTTTAATATTTTATATTTAAAATACAAGATTATAATTTGGATGAATGTAATTTTACCAATTGAAAAATGTGCCCCAGCTTATTATTTACAGACTAAAGGAATGATAAGAGATGACAAGTTATGTTCTGAGATTAGCAGCTTTATCTAGTTTCATCTACTCAATCCCATTCTGGCAAAATAAACAGATACAGTCAAATTCAATTAAGAATATTCAATATTTGGATTTGAATATTTGGATTAGAAATTAATGTATAAAAAACTTATCAGTCTATGAAGCACTGTTGACATAAAAAATACCTTTTTGACAAACATGACTGGCCTGCCAAAGTACTGTCAA
The DNA here is from genome assembly GCF_024139225.1 of Suncus etruscus. Classification (NCBI taxonomy): domain Eukaryota; kingdom Metazoa; phylum Chordata; class Mammalia; order Eulipotyphla; family Soricidae; genus Suncus; species Suncus etruscus. The sequence continues at coordinate 105,214,731 of NC_064857.1, read as the reverse complement.
GTATCTTAAAACATAAGCCTAAAGCTGTCTTATATACAGTGACTTAGTTCTGAGAAATTTTTCATTACAATCCTTTGCTGGAAAACAAAATTATATTTCTAAATATTAGCTAGTATGTGTGCACTTTCACTCTATCTTTCTTGTCAAAAATATATTTATGTACCATTAAACCAATTAGAAGAAGCATAACATTTCACAATATATGCACATAGCTACCATGTATTAGAAGTATTAATAATCATTTAAGTTAAAACTAAAATAATTGGTATCACTTGGATAATGTTGAACTTAATGTAGAACATATGGAAGGCAATGACTTGAGGTACAGTTGCAATTCTTTTTATAAAAATTGTTCTTACTTCCAAAACCTACTTCTAATTCTTCAGTTTCACAACTTCTTCGATGATCTATAATTTACATCTATAAAAATGCATAAAAATATTTAAAATGAACGTAGCATGAAACTTCATCATGCATTGTAACTTCAGCTCTCAATACATTTTTCTAATCACACAAAAATATTAAGCACAATATAAACATTTAAACATTTTGTATTCAACATTTAAATAATTCCATGCTGTTATAGAGCCAAATGGAAGAAAAAGCCATAAATTCCCATAGGTTATTACAATTAAACAATTGAAGCTATTTTCTGAGCTGTCATAACTCGAGATTTGCCTCAGTGTTTCTTTACCAATATTCCAAATCAAAAAACCACACTGCGTATACAGAATATACAGATCTTTATACATAAGTAAAATCCATATTACGATAAAGAATATATGGAAATCTTCAATGCCTTGCCCACTATTTGTCAGTGAAAGAAGTTCTTCCATCATAATTGAGACTCTCTCTTTTGAGTCATATTCCATCTATAGGAAGAATGACCAGTAGACTGAGCTGGGCATAAATACTAGCTTCAGAAATTAGAATCTAGTGTGGCAATTTTAGTGATCAATAGACTGGTGATTAATAGACTAGATTTTTATTATCAATATAAAACAGAGGATTATTCAACTTCATCAAATATATTACATGGGTTCTGAGAAATAGGACAGAAATTAAATAAATCTATTTCATGAATCAATAAAGTCAGTTCACTCTCCACTCTTCAGATCAACGGGTATGAAATTGAATATTTCTCTAAAGACTCCTTTATCATCCACTATAAAAAATGGCCCAGATCAACAGAGCCAATACTGACCTAGAAGGACATAACTGAATGAAATTAACTTTCTCTCCCTTTTCTGCTATCTGCTTCAGTGTCAGTAACAGAGAGCAGAGAAGGGGACCTATACAAAGGCAACAGCAATATCTTCCAGGTGAGTAGAATCAAATGAAGGTAAACACCATTATATGAAACAGATCTAGAACTGTGATTTTGCTTTAATTGTTGGAAAACTATTGATACATTGTAGAAAAAAAATTTTTTTTGGTTCTTGGACCACACCCGCGTTGATCAGGGGTTACTCCTGGCTGTCTGCTCAGAAATAACTCCTGGCAGGCACGGGGGACCATGTGGGACACCGGGATTCGAACCAACCACCTTTGGTCCTGGATTGCAAGGCAAACGCCGCTGTGCCATCTCTCCGGGCCCATATTGTAGAAAATTTAATTGAACTTTGGAGGTTGATATTTTTTTAAAAAGTGAAATAGAGCCAAGAATACTTTGACAGCATTAACCCCGCTGGTAATCACCCCTCTAGAGTCATTAAGAAAGACAGGAGTGGGAGGTGAAACATCTGGAGAAACGTGAGCAAGTAATAGATTGGGTTGGTGTTATAAAAGATACACTTTATCTGAAAAAATGAAATATAAAAATGTAAGCCAATAACCTAGAGGTTATATTGGGGTGAAGAAGGGAAGTGATATTCAGGGAAATTTTTCCAAGAAAATCTATTTCTGGAAACATTAATTCTCACATCAGTATTTATATCATAGTCAGACATGAGTACTTGGCAAACTGTATTCAAAATTATTTGTTTTCCACTGAATCAGTATAAATATGGCAAACTGCTATTGTAAAATTTTTTCTGGAGGTCTGAAGTGTCATGATATCAAGAGTGGGTTATGGTAGCAGGCAAGTTCTGGCACTTAGATTTAAAAGATATTGCCGTCTTCTACAAATTATGATACCTGGAGAAAATGATTTTTATGATCCTCATTTTCATTATTTATAAATTTAGATAATTATACCTACTTTGTATGTTTTTGTGAGAAATAATACACCTATCACAGTATTTTTTACATTGCAGATGAAGACTGCATATTGGTTTTCAAACTTCCCTGTACTCATTCTCTTCCCAAGAGCCTATTCATTGCTAATTATGTACCTACACTAGGGAAGGATTTCAGATTAAAAAAATAAACCTTTGAACAAACTGAGGTTCTAATGCTAAAAAAATATTAAACTGACTACTATAAAATAATATAATGAACAGGAGTGGTAAAAATTAGCACAGGGTATAGGCAGGACAGAGGTGTGTGGATGGCAGAGCTCAGGACAATGTTCTGAAAGAGTTACTGAAGTAATTCTAAGCAGGTATCATCCTCCAGTTTCTTCCAGTCTTCATCAAGGAGAGAATAATTTCTCATGGCCTGGAAATCCCCAGAGTATTCCTTTTTATATTACACAAAAGCATTAAAATAATTCCACAAATTCTCTACTTGCAGACTTAAGGAACTAGGGATTCAAACAACATTGGTCTCTGCAGTGTTTCTATAGATTTCTAAAAATTCTGATCTTTGGCCTTGAAGCCTAAAATTTCAGCCGATGCATGAAACTTGATTCATGGAGATATCTCTTATCTTTATTATGTAATGAATATTCTGCAATCGAAACTAAAAGAGCAAATGTATTATTCTGTTAAGTTATTTTCTTATGAAATTTCAGGAACCAGTTCAATTCAGAAAATCTGTAAATATTAATCCTAATGGGACCAGGAAGATTTTGTTTAGTTGGTTTTGGGAGAGGTTACACTAGAATAGTGTTCTGTTCTGGTACATTACTTGGGGATTATAATCCATGTTGCTCTGGAGACCATATGGTGCTGGAAATTGACCCTTGGACACTTGTAAGCAAAGCATGAACTCCTTTCCTTCTCTCTGAACATCCACTTGGCAGGATATGTGCATTAACAGATGCAAGCCAATAATAAATAATAACACTTTTGGTTGGTCAAAGAATATTTGTCACAGCAGAAACATTCCTTACTTTTATATAAGTCATCCTAACTTTATCTAAAACAATAAAAAACTGGGAGCCCACATGTTGCTGTGCAGGTTAATTTTCAGATGTTTTCTGTGGTGTGGTACAATTTACAAAGTACATCATATAAAATAAATCAATAACATCATCATTGAATTTTCTTTACTGTCACTTCTGAACACCATCTGCATTTCTTGACACCTGGTAATAAGTTATATTTGTTATCTTATCCCATGTTTCAAACTTGGTTTTTTTTTTCTCCTTCTCACACCATCTGATTGACTTATACATCTATACTCAGGTGCCATTTCTAACAGCTAGAAATTGAAACTTGTGGGGACAGAAAGATAGTGCAGCAGATAAAGCCCGAGGTGATGGGTGGTGTTCTTTACATGACTGAAACCCAAACACAATCATGTATGTAATCGAGGTGTTAAAATAAAACACCTGGCTAAGTGCTTCTGGCTAAGTGCTCAGAAATCGCTCCTGGCTTGGGGGGACCATGTGGGACGCCGGGGGATTGAACTGCGGTCCTTCCTTGGCTAGCGCTTGCAAGGCAGACACCTTAGTTCTAGCGCCACCTCTCTGGTCCCTCAAACTTGGTTTTTTAAGTCAACAACTTTGATGTCTCATGGTTCTATCACTCAGCTTTCCCTTTGCTATTTTAGAACTATTTCTCTCTATCAAAGTATAATTAAACTTGACTCACTCTAAAGATAAAATAAAATAAGATTAAATTATAAATATTAAAGAAACCATTTAAACAAAATATTATGGTGTACAAGAACTTTCACCAGGCATAAATTTGATGTTCTAGAACACTGGTCCTCAAACTATGACCCACGGGCCACATATTGTATTTGTATCTGTTTTGTTTCTTCATTGCAAAATAAGATCTATGCAGTGTGCATAAGAATTTGTTCATAAGTTTTGTATTTACTATAGTCAGACCCTTCAATGGTCTGAGGGACAGTGAACTGGCCCTCTGTTTAAAAAGTTTGAGGACCCCTGTTCTAGAAGTTAAGAAGGATCCTTTGGCATCATACATATTTATAAATATCATAAAACTTAGTTCTTTAATGGTGAAGACATATTTGCAATTACAAATTGGTAACCATTATCAATATCTCACACTTATTGAGCTACAAAACTAAACATTGCTCTAAAAAGACATGAAAAATTATAAGAAATATATATTGAGCCCCTTGTTACACCAAAACAAATTCAGTTGTAAAATTCATATGCATAGGGGCCGGAGCTGTGGCACAAGTGGTAGGGCATCTGCCTTGAATGCGCTAACCTAGGTTGGACCGTGGTTCAATACCCTAGCAACCCATATGGTCCTCTAAGCCAGGAGCAATTTCTGAGTGCATAACCAGGAGTAAGCCCTGAACATCACCAGGTGTGGCCCGAAAAAACAAAAGAAAAAATTCATACAATAACAATTCTTTTTGTTTGTTTGTTTGTTTTTTGGGTCACACCTGGCAGAGCTCAGGGGTTACTCCTGGACTCCTGGCTCTATGTTCAGAAATAGCTCCTGGCAGGCTCAGGGGACCATATGGGATGCCAGGATTCAAACTACTGACCTTCGGCTTGCAAGGCAAACTCTCTACTTCCGGCCTCTGAAGAATAACAATTCTTAATGAAATGGTGGAATAAAACCTACAGTGAGTAAACAAGAATATAGACTGATAAATAACCTCTTTTTATTAATTTTTTATTGTGGGCAAAGTAAATTACAAATCTTTCACAGTAATATTTAAGGCACATAGTAATATTGAATGAGGGGCATTCCCACCACCAGTGTTGTTGTCCCTCCACCCCTGTTCTCAGAAGGCATCCCACTTCCTCCACTTTACCTCCTCTACCCCCGTAATGCTAGTGCAACTGTTCCCCCCATGTACAGCTTGATGTAGACTGGGTATTGTTTCTGTTGTCGTTGACTTTGGATTTCATATTCAAGTCTGATCATTTTCTATTTCCACCAAATGGACATATGACTGTCTGGTCTTGGAACCATCCATTTTTCTCCCTCTAACCTCTCTTTTATGTATGTTTGTAGTCCAATATTGATAAGAGCAAAGACTTAATCACTTGTGCAAGTGGATATAAAATTTAGAATCTGAAAGTAAACAGCAAGTAAACAGCAAGCTCAGATGGTAGGTCACATGCCCAGCATGCAAAGTCACAAGTTCATCCTCAGCTTTGCATTTCCCATCATATAAAGTAGGTAGATCTCTTATAGATCACTTCATAGTCCAAACATTTTTGTGATATAAGGACCCCGCTTGCATTGTCAGTACCTGTTAAAAAACTTTTCTGGAAGAATATGTAACATTTGAGGAAAATGGTTTGGGTCTAAATTATATTTCACACCAGCTTGGAAAAGTATTTAACATTTTCAGCTGACAATTTTGCATTATATGGAACTAATAATAGCTGAAAACATAAGAACCATATTCCTTTTAAAAACTTACTCCCTGTAAGGTATAACTACAAACATGCATAGAAAACAATTATTAAATGGCTTTGACAATTAACATGAATTATATAAACAATATCCTACATATATTCAAATACAATTTTAGTGGATTAAAATAATCTATTTAGCTTGATATTCTCTAAAATCTTTGAGGAGAGACAGATATGTTCATAGAAATAAGAGCACACATCTTAGTTTGAGATGCAGGTGAATTTCTAGGGTGGAGAAAGAGCCAATTTTCCAAAAAGCACTTGGCAGAGTCCCTGACTCACAGTAAGCTTGTGCCAGTTTTAGTTTTGTTTCTCCGCATGGTGTTAGTATTTTCCCTGTCCTACTGTCTTCCTTAGGTATCATGAGGGTGGAGTGGTGTAGATAGTATAAACTTTGAAGGCAGAATAACCTGAGTTCATAATTGTGCTTCACTCACTATGCATGTAAACTAGGGAAGTTGCATAACATGTTGAGCTTTATGTTTACAATCATACAGAAAAAAAGACTACCTCCAATTCAGTGCATCAATACTACTCGCCTGCCACCTCAAAGTGTTAAATCTGAACCCAAACTTACATATCTGTCTCTTCCTTCCCATCTCCTTTGAGTATGCTCTGAGCCCAAAGCAGAAAATCTGGGCATTGAACATGTAATCTCCCCCTGTTCTTACATTTGTCTGATACCCTCATAGTCACTGTAAAATCTAGTTGAGAGGAACTTCCTTGTAAATAATTTAGTCACACGAACACCTAGTTTGGATATTCTGACACTCTTGTTACCTTTAATACCTTAGTATAGCACACATTGTTTTCTTAAGAACAGAATATATTCTTTTTAATTCTTAATTGGAACATTGCATACAGATCCAAGTCAGCTCCTGGAGCACAGTAGTGGGAGTGTAAAGAGCTCATAGTTGGTGTGTGCACAGTTTGAAGCCCAAAATTAATGCAAACCATCAGAGTGCATTACCAAAAAGTGATCCTTCTAAATCAAATAGACTCTCACCCAGATTCCACCCATTTGAAAGTTAATTCTCTAGGGAAAAAAATACCATCTCTGGGATATGAGCAATAGCACAGTGGCTAGGAGCTTTGCCTTGCACATGACTGACCCAGGTACATGGACCCCTGAGCCTGCCAAGAGTAATTTCTGTGTGCAGAACTGGAAGTAACCCCTGAGTGCTCTGGGTTTGTCCCACTCCCCACCAAAAGCTATTTGCACTCTATTTCTGAGGATTCCTAAGGGCATGAATAGAAAGTTAATTGGCACCAACTTATAGAAAACTTATAGAGAGTAATAATAAAATGCTATGACTCCCACAGTGGGACCAGTGTAGACTTCAGGCACAGTTTGATGCAGTTCCTTATGGATTTGGCTGTCCAAGAAATTTCATTCTATCACATAGTCGGCTACATTCACAGAACATAACTTGTCATGGGGGCTGGAGAGATAATATAGTGAGAAGAGATGCACTGTAAGCTCAATCTTTGGTCAACTTAGACACATGCAGGAGTGATCTTTGAGTGCATGGCCAGCAGTAAGACCCAAACACTGTCAGGTGTAACCCCCAAACCAAAAAGCAAACAACAACAAACCAAAAACAGAATGTTGTTCATGTGATTTACATAGTGACTTATTAAAATATATTCCACTTCTGTATTTGTTTTGTTTTGTTGATGCTTTTGGGCCACACCCAGTGACGCGCAGCGGTTACTCCTGGCTATATGCTCAGAAATCGCTCCTAGCTTGGGGACCATATGGGATACTGGGGGATCGAACTTCAGTCCATCCTAGGTTAAGGCGTGCAAGGCATATGTCTTCCGCCCTGTACCACCTCTCCGGCCCCAATATGTCTCATTTCTAAGTATCTAAAGCCTGTAAGAGATTTCCATTTGGAAGAGTTGTTTTAACATATTTATTATTATTAATATTGCATTATTATTATTTAAGAACTACACATGTAAGTATCCTGAATTACCCTAATTGATCCTAAATTTAATGATTTTTAATGAAGCAAAAAGTTTGTATTGATACTTATAAATATGGGAAGAGACTGAGAGGGAGAAGTACATGTGAGAGAGAGAGAGAGCACAGGACTCTACAGAGTAGAAGTAAGAAGCAAAGAATCATCTAGACAAGCAAGACAGTACATTCAAGAGAGAGCATGGGCTTGAAGAGCAGACCAAGCCAATGATACTGTTCTTATAAAAGGTGTAAGAAAAGAAATAGAGATGTAGAGATAAAGACTGGGTCATAGGTTGACACTAAATATCCCTAGAGTTTCTGGAGCGAGTGTTGTTCTGATGGCACTTTGACATCAGATTTGTAATTACCAGAAGTACAAAGAATACATTTTTGTTGTTCTAAATCATAAAAACTGTGCCAGTTTTAAAAAATAGTAACAAGGAAGTGGATCTAATAAGCATATGGCTGAGGTAGAGATAAAGGTAATTGCAGTTACAATTTTTTTTTCTAGTCAGAATTAAAGCATTCTAGGGCAATATGGTCAATGAAAGGAAAAGGAATCCCTGAAAGAACAGGACTTTTGCCTGCTAAAAGGAAAGATATTTGAGAAGAAAACAAAAATTTTGACCATACACTAAAATATCAATCAAGATGTAAGCATAGTTGGATAGTTTTACTATTGGTGATTATTATTACTCAATATACTATAACTACCATGCTGGTATTTTATTGATTTTTCCAGTCGGATATATTTTTTTTAATTTTTATTTTGATATTAATGGTTTACATAAATTTCACAGTAGTATTTTAGGTACATATCAACATTGAATCAGGGGAATACCCATCACCAGATTTGTCCTCCCCCATCCCTGTTCCCCTTCTGCAACCCATATACCTCACCATCATCCCCCGGACTGCTAGAGTAGGTGGTCCCCTCTTTGTCCTGCTCACTATTAGTGATCATATATCTGTTTGGTTTTGATACCCACCCCTGTCTCCCCCTCTATTTAAGAAGTGGAGCTAGATAAATCGAGTTATGTGGCTTTGTTTGGAGGAAAGAAAGGCAATAGATTGGGGTACAAAATAAGAGAAAAAAAAAAAAGAATTCAAATATGCTGAAAATAGGCAGAGTCCTTCCAGAGGATTTCAACCTCAGTTTGAGAGAGGATGTGAAAAAGGCAATTGAAACACCACCACAATACAGAAAGAATATCAAATTAAATATCCAGTGAGCACCACAGCAATAAAGACAAGCATCACACAACAGTCTCAGTTCTGAAATCAATTCATGCCGGAGTGCAAAAAGAAAGAGAAAGATAAAATAAAATAAAATAATATTGGAGACATCAACTTCAATCTCAACACTAATATAAAGACGTCAAAAAAATCGATCAATCGATAAATAAATATGTGGAAAAATGATTGTTTTGTGTTTTTTTATTCCTTTCCCCCTGCATAGGCACAGTAACTACTGGGGATATTATAGAGGGAATTCCCTTGGCCTAGGAGATACAGGGTTTCTCCCTCACTGAAGTATACTGTCATGGGATTAAATATAGACTCCTTGCATGATCATTTACTCTCCCCTCGGTGTTTTCTTGGTGTATGGAAGACTTCTGCTTCGTCATGGATGGTAAAATAAGACCTGTGTATCTAGAGATCTTGGTGTCCAGTCTGATATTTTTACATTATTTTTGAATTTCAGAAATACGTTACCTTTTCAGTCTCTACTCTCTGTGTTCATAACTACTTATCCAATAACCATACAATAGAAAACTCTTTGGGGTCAAGAGGCACACTAGAGGGACCTACAGACATTGGAGGAGAATTTTTGGCATTTAGTGGTGGGAGAGGTCAAGTAATTGCACAATAAAAACATAAACATTAGCACTGTTATAACTATGGTATCTCAACTACAATTTAAAAAGTGAATAAGCATTGCCTTATATAAATAAATAAAATCTGACTCAATTCTGTTATGATTCTTAGTCACTTTTTTTTGTTTGTTTTTTGTTTTTTTGGGTCACACCCGGCG